>NW_007258489.1:335433-390054 GCF_000164805.1 Carlito syrichta | reverse complement strand
TAG
The DNA here is from genome assembly GCF_000164805.1 of Carlito syrichta. Classification (NCBI taxonomy): domain Eukaryota; kingdom Metazoa; phylum Chordata; class Mammalia; order Primates; family Tarsiidae; genus Carlito; species Carlito syrichta. Next base: position 390,051 of record NW_007258489.1, on the reverse strand, counting down.
AACAAACATTTATTGTTTATTATGTGCCATTTTATAGCAGGTTAATTGTGATTTTGAAAATATTGCTAGTTTCTCATTGCTTTATAATACTAGTGAGGTTTGTATAAAAGATTATAATCTTTATCCACAAATAAAAATGGAATTTTAACATATTCTAGGGAGTTTTTTTTTTTTAATCACTTACTCAAAATATTCAATCAGAGTTAATTTTTTCCATCAGTTGAATCCTATGTTGGGAGGTTGGGGATTGCTGTTTTGTGAAAACATAACTTTCATGCCATTATCCTTTTGTAATATCTACTTTGTATATCGCAAGCATGCACAGATGTTTCAATAATTTAAGCAATATAAATTTAGATAACATTTAGTAGAAGATCTCTTCCTTGTAGATCTATTTATGAAAATATAAGCAAGTTCATTTGGTGAAGGCATCACAAAGAGTATTTAAAATGATCAAATTGATAACAATATTTTATTAGCTGTAAATTTATTTTGGGCAAGCATATACAGTATGATAGTATAAACTTTCAAGTATGTTTTATCAAGAAACTAATAACTCTTATTTAGCTAGAAAGATAGATGTTAAAATTCATCCAGTAAGGAACACTAAAATAAGGCAGTTCAAAGGTACCTTAATTCAGAAACTGAATGACCGTTCTATGGACTGATAATTATTTTCAATCTTTTTATTTCTGAAATTTATTGCTACGTCTTTTCATGGTTGCAAAATACTCTAGTAATTCCAAGTCTTTGTATTTAGAGAAACAAGGCTTACAGAAAATAACTGGTAAAATAAACGACATCAACATAAAATATACAAAAGACTAATAGGAATAAGATGATATAAAATATAAATGAGGTACCAGGATCTTTGCAATAATACTAAATGATCTAACAAAAGTGTAATTAGATTCCAGAAAGAGAAGAGACAAAAATGGGGCGAAGAAAAAATTTAAAGAGTCAAATGGCTAAGAATTATTCAAAATTGATCAAAGATATCAACCTACAAATGCATGAAGTTCAGCACTCCAAAATAAGAGTGGACACAGGAAAGAGCACACTGAGTCAGTGTCAAACTGTGAAAAGCAAAGATAAAGATGTCATAATGAAAGAAGTCAGAAAAAAAAGCATATTGGAATGCAGAGTGGACTTGATAAAATTGACAATTAACTTCTCTGTATCTTATAATAATACTGATGAAGAAGTTACAGGATAATCCATATAAAAATTATAGCAGTTTGGAGAAGAGATTGAAGCTTTCCATAAACTACAGCTTTATAACTGGATCTGTATCTCTACAACCTCATGATTTGTTTTATTTAATAGGATATTATTTTAGATTAAACATTCAATTCTTGTGTGTGTATACCATACCTAAATTACCTTGAACAAGTGATTTATTTAACCACTATGAAAATTTAAAGAAGGGGATTTTATTTCTTTGTAATAAAGGGAAGTTGTGTGTATTTAAATGAAAAAAGTATGTATAGAGAGAGAAGGGGGAGGGAGAAAGAGAGAGAGAGAGAGAGAGAGAGATAACATAGCATAGCTCTTGGTTATCAATAAATTGATAATTTTTATACCAGACATGTCCTAATTTGCTACCCTTATTTTAATTTTACACTTTTATGTACATATAATTTGTTATTTTGTACATGGATGGAAGAAAAATATATACAGTAAACATATATAGTGAACACATATTATCACACAGAAATGCATATTACTAATTAAAATGTCATATGTAATATGAGATATGATATCAGAATCATAAAATACTTTTTTATTAAGTGTAAAAAAACCCTTTGTACCTACTTACAGATTTCAGACTGGATTCAGCAAAGTAAAATAATTAGAGAACTGAAGCTAATGGGGCTAATTTTACCACATTTACTGTTGACTGTGCCTATCTGCAATTACTGTGCCTAAATTAAGCAAATGTGAAGAATTACTCTGGAAAAAAAAAAAGCACAAAAGAAGCAAAAAAGCAAGTGAATTCAAAATAAAACTTCATTATTTGAATGTCTTTAAATGTGTCCTCAGATAATTTTTATTTTTTAAAATTTTATGATTGAAAACATAAAATTAATAGATCCATCAAACAAACACCCACGGACTGATATGTATTCTTAAACCTCTGAATGTCTTAGCTTAATTATGTCTCCTATTAAAATGACTTTATTCTAAATGAGAAAAATCAAACACACCAAGTATATGTACAATTTGCAATTCAATTCTGAAAAAGTTCCTCACTAAAAATAATTAGGAAGAAATTACCCTCCAAGTGTAAAGCTTATGTCAGTATCAGGTAGAAGTTTTTGCTATGTGAACATTTTGCTATTTCCCCTCAGCAGACAGATAATCGGTCTTATATGAAAACGTGCAAAATGAATGACTAAAATTTCTTCAGAGTTTCTGAAACCATTCAAAGGGAAATGATGATAATAATAATATAGAAATTCAATTTTTAACATCTTTCAATAAATGTACACTGCATGTGCAACAAGTGTACAATCTATTATTTTTACTTATGCAAATATCCTCTTCAGGTATTAGTATTTCCGCTTCTGTTTAAGTCTATTAGGCCTCTGTTAGTATATTGTCAAAAATTTGTATTTTTCTTTCTTCTAAGTGAAAGTGAGAGATATCAAATGTCTTTGAAATACCTCATGTGAGTCCGTTTCCTGCCCTCCACTGGCTTCCTGACCTCCCAGGCTCTCTCTGTAATCTCTCTTTCTCCTCGGAGGCATTAATTCAAGCAGAGTTGTTTGTGGAGACTGATAGATAAATAAAAAGTTGTCTTATTTTTGGCATTTCCATTCATATTTATAAAATAGGAAATTCCAGTGTTTTGGATATGGTAGATTACCTTCTTATTTCCTGTCTTCATCCTTTTCCCGAGCAGGACAGCTAGACCTCAATATAAGCAGCCCAGTTAAGCACTAGGTATCATTCTTTTTCATTGTGTATTCTCCCCTTTTACTCTACCATAGATTAAATGGAACCAAGAACAACCCAAAACTATATATTTTTTCCTTTCCTATCATCTTATCTTGCCATTTACAACAGTAAATGTCTGCTATGCTCTACATTGAACATCTGTAACATTAGAACACTGTATTTGTTTGAGAAATGTTCCTGTGGGTACAGTGACACAGAGTCCTAAATTATGTTGTGTGGTAGGATATATTATGTTACGTCGACTTTGCAGAGATTTGGAAGTAAGTCTCATGAGAGATTAAAATTGGGTTTACTTAATTTTTGAGATACTAAATTGGTCATACAGGTGGCCTCATTTTTTATTTGTTACCTCAAGCCACAACTAACAAATAATAGATTAGACCATAAAGATAATCTGATTGAGATTCCCTCTGGGGATAAAATATATGAATCTTAACTTATTTAGGACTATAAGATTTTCATAATTGAGGGGATTAGTTTTTTAGAACTCAAAGTTATTTCTGTAAACTTGATAGAAAGCCATTCATATTGTACACATAAAGGATTTATTTTTCATTATATTAAGTCATCATCCATATGCACTTTATACGATTCTTTAGTCATATGTGCACAATGGAATAGGGCGTAATAGAAAAATAAGATTTTGTCCTCTAATAAGAGACGATTTTTAAAATTATAGCATGATTTAAGAAATGAATTTTTGGCCTTGAGGTAAATTAATGTACTTTTCAGACAACTCTGGGTAATAACAAAAGTGTCATGTGTCCTGGTCTCAAATGTCTACAAAGAAAAAGTAGTATGTATAACATTAAAAAAATAGTAATTATAACAGCTCTTCCTTGGTAGTTAATTAGTATTTTTCCTAGACTTGCGTACTGTATCCATGACTGACTATAAGCTTAACTGTTAACTCAAACAGAAAATTAAGCAAAACAAATTAAAATCAGAAGAACCAGTGGTAAAGAAAGGAACAGACTCTTGTTCTTTTCTCTACATATCAACAGTGACTTTGCTCTTTACTTGCTCTTTCTGGCCATCCATCCCTCTCTTCTCCCCAAGAGAAGAAGAAAATACCAATGATGTCATATTGTAAACATTGGCCTTACTTACCCATGATTGGGGTCTTTGTATGCCAAGTGATTGTGCACTTGTGCATAGTCTTTTCAAATTGTAAAGCAGGTAGGAAATTTAATTTAAAGCTTAGCCTTCTGGAGAAGATTCTAACTTTCCTAGATTTAATATTAAATGAACAGAATGGTTAGAAGTCCTGTTTATTCCTTGAGCGGAAGTCTTTTTTCTTTTTTTAATATCAAATGCTTTATCTCATGCTAAGAGAATTTAGAAGAGTAAAGCTAAAAACAAAGTACAGTTATTGTTTTCCATTGTCTATTATTTCCCTGTGTATATGTGTCTATCACTTTTGAGTGCTTAATGTGAAAAAAAAAACTAATAATACAATAGTCTTCCTTTGATTGCAGGGAATACGTTCAAGACTCCTCAGTGGATGCCTGAAACCACAGATAATATTGAACTCTATACATAGACTATGTTTTCTCCTATATATTTATATCTATGATAAAGTTTAATTTATAAAGTAGGCACCATAAGAGATTAACAGTGGTACTACTAGTAGTAGAACAATTATAACAATATACTGTAATACAAGTTATGTGAATGTGGGCTTTCTCACCTTCAATACATATTATTATTCTGTACTGATTTTCTCTTGTAATCTGCTAACCAGGATGGCTACAAAGTGACTCTACTAAGTGTCTACAGCGTTGCTACACCAGACAAAAAGATAATTCATGTCTTGGGCAGGACAGAATGTGATGGCTCAAGAATGCATCAGCTACTCAGAATGGTGTATAATTTAAAACATATACATTGTTTATTTAAGAAAATTTTTATTTAATATTTCTGGGCTGCAGTTGACTTTGGGCAACTGAAATCTCAGAAAGAAAAACCATGGATTACCAGAAACTACTGTATTAAACAATCAAAATCTCATCCATGAACCTACAAAGAATTTGCCACTAATAATTTAACAACTTTCTATTGTCCTTCAACTGATATCTTTCTAAATTATACTCATTCACTACTAAAATCAGCAAAATGACTCTGAGATTATGTTTGACTTACTAATTACCAGAACACAAAGTCGATTTTTAGTGTAAAATTATCATGCTAAATTTTGAAATTAATGGACATATTACATTTTGTGAAAACTTGTAGATATGAGATTGTTCTTAGATCAATCATAAATAATAGAATTTTGTTTTAAACTAGTATATTATTTTGCATTAACCTTTTATACTAGGGTAACCCCCCCAAAAAACCAGAACTACTTTTTTTGGAGGGTAAGCCCTTTGCAGTACAATCTTTCCCTACTAGGCAAGTGTTCTAGGGACCCATTAACATCAGTGTACCAGCTGGCATTGTTGTGAGAGGCTTCATTCAGCTTCAGTGAATATGTTTTTGGAGATTTTTTTCAATGTGTTTGCCCATTTCATGATGGGTGATTTACACAAAAAACCTGCCCACATCGCGCTGAGTGTTCAGGAGTTTTTGACCAAAAATAACATGACCCTTATGCCCCACCCTTCCTATTCACCTGTTTTCACCTGAGCAACTTTTGTTGTTATTGTTGTTTCCCCAGATTTAAAAAAAGTCCTCAAAGAGAAATGTTTTGCCAATGTGGAAGTGGTGGAACAAAAAAATGGTCGAAGCATTAAAAGGCATCAAAATTGACAAATTCAAAAGTTATTTTGAACAGTGGAAAAAGTGTCTATTCTCCATTTGTATAGCATCAAATGGAGAGTACTTTGAAGGTGACTGAAGTTTGAATATGTAAGATTAAATGCAAAATTTTTTATAAATAAATTCCATTTTGGGGGTCCCTCCTCATGATTATTATGCTGTATGTTATGTAATTAATAATGAGACCACTTGAACATTAATTAATATTTCTCTGTGATCCAAAATATGCTTAGAAAACAGACTTTACTTTTGATATCACATAGAGATTGTGTTATGTGGCATAAAATTTAAAAAATCCACAATAATATTGCCTTGAATGGGTATCAATCTACTTCTCTCTCACCCCGAATAATTGCAGACATAGACAGTGAAAAGTTGATTAGGCATTTCTATCACTCCCAAGAAACCCAGGCTTTATCTCTTCTCAGCTCTAGCACTTTTAGAATCTTGTCAGTTTTTACTGTCCCAGATTATTTCAGTCATTGCTAGTCATATGCCAGGTAGCTGAATTAATACAAGGAGGAAGAAGAAAAGACCATGACCTATTCAATAAGATTTTCTGAATGTCTTCCAAAACTCTTACCCTTACAACTTGATGGTCAGAAAGTAGTCACATGACTACATATAGCAGCAGGAGAGGTTTGAAAATAGAATCTTTGACCTGGGCCTCCATGGGTTCTGTTTCTTAACTGGAAGTGGATGAAGGATTTTGGAAAGCAAGGAACCGTCTCTGCAACATTTGAGAGATTAATAGTCTCAAAAATCATTTATAAACTATTGTGAGGTACATATTTGCAAATGATGGCAAAAGACAGGTTATGCTTTATAAGCAGCAATATTTTGACAATTTGCATCTGTTTGCATTTTCAAGAAAATTTAACTTGATATGATATTACTTATTGAGTATTAAATGGCAACAGATGTTTTTTGGCTTTATCTAAATTGAGTTCTATTGTTTCCTATTTCTTTAATTTATATTGCATGATTACAAGAGGAGAAGATGCTCGTTGTACTGTGATCCTTAAACACAGTAAACTTGAGTAGAAATCCCTCCAGGTATTTGTAGGAAGAGAATTGGGCAGAAAAGTGTATTGGTAGTGGAAGCAGAGGAGGGAAAACAAGCTGAGTCGTAAAATATATATTTTACAATATATTTTTAAAGTTATTTAATCGATTTTGTATATACTAAAGCAATTTGTATTTTTTGAATATGTTCTAAGTATGCATTTTGGTTCTACTTGATAGGTCATATTGGAAAAACTTTAATAATTTTGTTGTTAGTACTTAATGTATTGGAAACTGTTTAATTTCTTCCTCAAGGTATCTATACATTTAGAATTTGTTATGCTATTTGGATAGAACAATTGGCAGCAAATAACTAGTTTTTTCAAAATTGTAGTATCTAAGAATATTGTTAGTGATACACACACACACACACATAATTTTATTGTGGTTTGACTAACATTAGATATTATATCTTATTTAATAAGTATAAATATTATTAGCCAGCGTCTAACTAATATATATATATTAGATATACCTTGCACAAAGCAATTTACAATATGTTACTATCCCAGTACACATTAATCATCATACTGTTTAAGCTCATATATAGTAAAGAATGTATCTAACCTTAATTTTGCTTAATTATTTTCAAGACGGTTATCATTAGTCTCTTTTATGGAAATTCTAGTGTGTTTTTATTTCTTAGAGGTTCTTTTAACTACTCCATGACCCTTAGAAAATTACTAGATCACACAACTAGAGGCTACTTATAAATGTATTACTCTAAACCCATCTCAAGAAAGGTTATGAACAGCCACACCAGACTATAATTAGAAGAGAATGAGAGTTTCTGTGTTATGTTTTCACTGTTGTGAACACTTGCCAAATTGTTGTGATGGATGCCTTATCTTATCTATTTGGTCTAAATGAGAGACCTATCATATAGCATATGTGAAAGTTTTTAAAAAATATTTTTATTGGTAAAATGATAAGTTTACCACATTTCAAAGATAAAAAGGATTCAGCATATTTATTACATGAGAAATGGCATGAACAATTGTTTATTCAAATGTAAAATTAATTTTTTACTGCAAAAATATAATGAACTATATAAAACAAATGACGTTTAAATATTCACAGGCATATAAACATGTAATATAACATATTCAACAATCACTGTGCTAAAGTTACTCAACATAAACATAGTGCTCATGATTAATATAAATAAGGCAAAACATTAGAAAAGCGTACCAATATCAATAATAATCATATAATTCAAAATAAAATAACAAGATGTTTTTAATCTGTGAAGTCAATAAGTGTTCATAAGAAAGCCAATTGATGTTGAAGTGGGGAATAATAAACTCTCTTGTATAGTTGGTAAGAGGGTCATCAAAAAATAATTACTGAAGGCATCCAGGCAATATGTGTATATATATAAAGTCTTAAAACATGACATAACCTTTAAATACCCGTTTTAAGTTTTTCTATCTATTATTTTTAGCCTCAAGAATTATTCACATACAGATTAAAAACCCTTGTGGGAAAAATAATAGCAATCTGTCTGTAGTAAATGCAATAGGAAACAATGTAAATGACCAACAATAAGAATTTGTTAAATAAATTTTATCTGTGTTACTATCTAGTCAATAATGATATAGCTAGAGAATATGTAGTAATATGCAACAATATTGCTGGAAGAGTCATTTTGTATAAACATAGCTTTGTCATGTAAGAATGTTAATAATAGTTGTTTCGGAATACTAGGCTATAGGTTATTATATCTTTATTTTTGCTTATCTGTATTTTCTAATATTTAACAAATGGTCATTACTTTTGAATCACATTTAAGGATAGCACAAATTACACAAAGTGTAGCTTTTAAGAATGTAGAGTGAAAATAGTACAGGAGAAAGAGAGAAGACATTATATTTGCAAAAAAATTGGATTTGTAAGTAATTTCCTCTCCCCATTACCTTTGTTTTTTTTCCAGATAGATTCTCATCCATTGCCCAAGTTGGAATGCAATTGTGTGATCAACTACAGCATTGAACTCTTGGGCTCAAGGGTTCCTCCTGCCTCAACCTCCTGAATAACTGGAACTACAGGAGTATGCCACCATGCTCAGCGAATTTTTATTTTATTTTTTGAGAAAGAATCTTGGTACGTTACTCAGGCTGAAATTTCTTTACAAAAAGTAAATTTTCAATAGCAGAAAATTTTTTCATGAAAATCTTAGTCTAGAGAATAGCTTGTTTTCTGAAAATAGCAAATAAATACATTCTGTTCTTCATTTAATATAAATTATAAATTGCTTAGCAATAGAAAATATTCATATACAATTTATGTCTCTTTTAACATACACACAAATACATGTGTATGTGCTTGAGTGTTTGTATATATGAATACCATTCATATGAACACGAGTATATTATATATTAGCATATATATGCATGTTTATTTGAATAATTGTAAGCCAGATTGCTTTCAATTTTACACAAATTAATATATTTAATGCTCACAACCAATTTCTCAAGATCAGAGTTGGCAAGTGGCAGAACAAGGGTGTATGGCTCCTTAATTCATGGTCTCAAGCATTAGGTTATACCTTTAAATACATTTATGACAAAACTAATTTACATTTATAAAACTTACATTTTCCTAAAGATTTATAAACATCATACCAAATTGTATCACTGATGCTCACATTTTCTACTACGTGAAGACATACAACTTTCTTGTTAACCTTTTTTTTTTTCAAGTTTTGAAATGTTTAACACTACATAAAATGGCCTCCTATAACCTTGGTCAGTGCTGATCATACCAATAGTCAGTTCCTATTCTCAGGTAGGCAAATTAGATTCTTTCTTCTAGAGATATAAATTCAGACTGGAGACTGAGTCAATCAAATGACATGTATATCTGTGCTCTGGGGCTCCTGAGTTGTGTGCCAGAATTACATGCAAGCCAAAGCTTGAAGAAAACAGCAAAAAAGACCAGTGTGAGGAAAGTCAGTTACAGAGAAAAACAAGTCAAGAATAGTGTGAGGCTTCATAAGAAATAGGAAATTTAGAGAGAAGTATTTCCCTCATTTGCTGTTTGTGTTTGCTGTATCTCCCTTCAGTTTCTTCCTGTTCACCCCCTCTGATTTCTACCACTTCCCATCAATTTCCCTAATCTATTTAATAAATTCCTTTGTAAGTGAACTAAAGTGTTAGGATTTTCTTTCTTGCAATCAACAAATGCTTAAAGCCAGTGGGAGCTTACAACAGCATTCTGAAAGAAGTATTTTATTCACACACACACACACACACACACACACACACACACACACACAATACATAAACATATATTCATTATATATACATATGTATGAAATTTAACATTATTATTCTTTATAGCTTCCTGAAGATTATTGATAATGTGGTATTTCTGAATTCTAGTGGATTTTATAGATTGCTGGATGCCTATGTAATGGCTGACTGAAGAATTACTCTCTGCAGTTTTCTCAAAAAGGAGTGTGGTTATTCAGTGTTTCCACAAATTGTGTTTTGAAAGATAGTTACGGGAAAAAAGAAACTCACAAATTTAAAAATGTACAAATGAACTATTTGATCTAATAAATGCATCTGGGATTTTTGATACTCAAAAAAAAGAAAAAGAAAAAGAAAATCCTTAAATGGGGATTTATGGAAAATATATAGAGAAGATTATTATTATTATTATTATTTTGAGATAGAGTTTTGTTCTGATGCCCAAGCTGAAATACAGTGACGCAATCACAGCTCACTGCAATATCAAATTCCTGAGCTCAAGCAATCTTCCTACCTCAGCATTCCAGGTACCTGGTATTACACATGCATGTCACCATGCCCAGACAATAATTTTAATTTTTTGTGGTATAGACAGGGTTTCACTATAGTGCCTATGCTGGTCTTAAACTCCTGGTCTTTAGCGATCCTCTTGCCTCAGCCTCCCAAAGTGCTGGGATTACAAATGTGAGCCACCATTACCCGGCAACTTTAAAAAAAAAATGTTTATACTTATCACAAAATGTCTTGCAACTAGTTAAAAAGGTAAATGGTACTATAAAGCATCACAAGAAAAGCAGCAGCAACAAAAAATGTCCAGCTCTTCCTACAAATTCTTGCTCCCCAGAGAGCACAGATCATAAATTACTTTTGCAGGTTTTTATTTGAACTTGCCTACTTTCTAAATTAGATACTTATAATGATATTTCTTGAGATTCAATTTGTGTATATTACATATTGATTTTGCATTGTCAAATATGATAATTTAATATTCTTATTCCAAGTACTTAAAAAACATGTGCCCTGACAAATAAAAACAAAAAATATTTCTGTTTATCTTCTTTACCTCTGCATTCAGAGGTACCTAGTGTCTCCAATTTTTTGAAAATTATATTCTTTCGGAGGGTGAGGTGAGTTGATTGCCTTAGCCCACGGGTTCAAGATCCGCCTGAGCAACTTGGTGAGACCTCATCTCTACAATAAATCAAAAAATCAGCTGGGCATGGTACGCATGCCTGTAATTCCAGCTCCTTGGAAGGCTGAGGCGGAAGGATCACAGGAGCCCAGCAGGTCGAGGCTGCGGTGGCCGGGAGCGGCCACTGCACTCCAGTCTGGGCGACAGAGTGAGACTCCAACTCAAAAAAAAAAAAAAAAGGACAAAAAAAGAAAAAAAAATTATATTCTACAAATTGTCCTGTTTCTTGTTGATTTCATTTTTTCAGGGTAGATTTAAATTTTCTCCACTCTGAATTTATTCTCATATATCCACCTAACTTCTAGAATTTTGTTTTCTATATTCTCATCTATTTTTCTATTTGTCCTATGGATATATATATTTCCTGTAATATTATTTTAGCAGGTTTTCAGGAGGAAACATATAAAATCTGTTGTTTAATAGAAGACTAGTAAGTCAGTCTTATGCCTTATAAACCCTCTATAGGGTCAATTTAATCATAAAAAATAGAACTTAAACAGAAATGAATAAAAGTAAGCTATTTCTTTGCAGAAAATATTAAATATGAAGAAAAGAGGTTAAAGAGTATACAGTTTAGACTACAGTGTCTTGAGTAAATATATCTTAATAATTAACCTGGTTCCATCATTACTTATTGACTGTATAACCTTGTACTTGTAACTATTATTTTGTGCCTCACCTTATTCAACGGTGATATTGAGATAATAGTGGCATCTATGTCTTTCATAGTTTTAAAACTAGAAGACTGGTTAAGTGCAGTAACTATGCAATATTTTATAGTAAATAAGAGCACGTTAATGTTTTTACTTTGGATCTACTCTATAATACCATATTGTAGAACATAGTAGCTCAATTCTCCTACAACAGAAACAATGAAATATTTCTCTATCATTATCTAAACATATATTACTAAAACTACAATTAGAAGTAGAAGTGCTGTTAATTGAATAAATTATAACATTCCAAAGAAGAGAAACTACTTAAGGTTGGCAGAAAATTTCCAATCTTCCTCCTTGGGAGGTAGTGTTGTTTATCAATTTGAGAACAAGCTGAAAATTTGTCTTGTTCAGGAAGATAAACTTTGCTGGGATAAAGCACATTTTAGATAATGTGTGAGATTGGTATGACAATATGGAAAATTTGAGGAGCAAACACCTAGTTATCTCCTCCTTGGGACATTTGGTGAAGATTGAAGTTGCATGAGAGACTGGAGAACAAGAATGTAAGCAACAAAAAGGTTGAGTTTAAATCTAAAAAACTTATGAAGTTTAACAAATGGAGCCCTACAGTGGAGTGACATTTCCTCAAACATACCAACAATATTCTATTAAAAACCGTTTCTAGATTTTCAATCCCTACAGAACAGGACATGAGAAATCTGTATTACAGAATTAAATCTCCTACAGTCTTTCAGAGATAAAGAGAAAACAAAACAAACAAAAACACAAAGTGATAAAACACTTGACAAGGTGTGCAATTAATAAATTATCAAAAAAGAAAAAGAATCAAGATAATTTTTTCTGATTGGATTAAAATTATTAGTCACTTGAAAAAGAATCATGAACCTCAGAGGAATTATAGCCCTGGAAAATGCTTTGATTTCAGCATTGTGAGATACTGAACAGAGAATCCAGTTAATATGCTCTCAGACCTCTGATCTACAAGCAATCTAAAATAATAAATATGTGTTGTTTTAACCCACTAAATTTGTGGTAATGTGTTAAGAAGCAATAGAATCTTAGTAAACATTTAAAATAAATTCAATAATTCTTCTATAGGAAACAGAAAAGTATAAAAAATAGATGCAAAGGTAAATGATATGGAGCATACTCAAAAATTCGATGTAACTAGTATCTCAGAAAGAGAAGGAAAAGGGAAGATGTAAAAAGTAATAGCAATAATATGGTGAAGAAAAACATTTAAAACTGACAGAGATCAACTCAAACTCAAAAAGTTTAACAAATCCCAAGCAAGATAACTATCAGTTAAATAAAACCTAACATTACAGTAAAACTGCTGAAAATATAAAAATAAGTAAATAAATAAAAATAAATAAATAATTTGATAAAAAAGGATAGTGAGGGATATAGAGATAGACAGGGAATTTTAATAATAAGTAAAAAAATCCATTATCTTTATTGGAAGATCAATGCGAATGACAGATAGCTTCTCAACCCAAACAATGACAAGTAGGAGATAATGAAATTTTGTCTTTTTTAAAAAAGAAAGAAAAAATAATTGCCAATCCACAGATTTATACCTATTTTTAAAAATAAAACTTCAAAAAAGAATGTGAAATAAAAGCATTCTCAGAAAAAAAATACCAGCATGCCTACACTCAAATAACAACAACAAATCAGTTCTTTAGGAAGAAGAAAACCTCAAATGGAAATGTAAGATTTAAGAAAAAATAAAGTGAACCAGAAAGAATATATATGTAGGTAAATATAAACATATATTATATTACATAACAATATTGGCAAAAACTAATAGAATTTTAACCAATCAAATTAAAATATATTATAACAATGATGCAAATTATTTGAAGAATGTAGATAAATTTTTAAGTTCCTAAGATTTAAATAATATTAAGATATTAGCAATAATAGGATTTTAAACTACTCTTTAAGTTTCAGTAATGTATTTTGTTTATCTTTCATAATAACTAAACATATTAAAATAATATGCATTTAACAATCTAATACAAAAGAAAAATGTAATTATAAAAATGTGGTTAATCCAAAATTAGACAAAAGAAAATATAAAAGAAATAAAATAGATGAACATAAAAAAGTAAGAATATAGCTGAATGTACAAACTCAATCATATTACATTGAGGTAACAGGAATAAAAAATTCTAAGGAAAAGTCTAAGATTTTCAAACTGGTTTTAAAACCACAACAACTATGTGAAAGAGGAAGGAAGAAACTGGTCAGGCAGATAGTTAGGGTGGATCCCTGGTAAAACTTTCTGAAACCAAGAATAGTCTAATGACGGAACAACAAAGTTGCAAGTTCCAGATAAAATCCATGAACCAGAATGAGAACGCTCATTCCCTTTTGTTGTGGTCTCTTCCAATTGGCCTTTATCCTATCCTCTCCCAATTGGGCCTTTACATTATCAGGCCTTTTTCTGATTGGTGCATTTTCAAGTCTACCTGCCAACCAATAAGCATGCACTTCCTTATTCCAAGTCCATTAAAAACCCTGAACTCAGTCCCATCACTGGCAACCTACTTTTGGGTCCCTCTCTCTGCCAGGAGTTTTTCTGTTACTTAATAAACTCCAATTTACTTGTTCTTCAGTGTCAGTGCTCCTTATGCTTCTCTGTCATGTGACAAAAACCTGGAACTCACTAAACTAAAAGAGTTGTACTCATTGAAATAGAAAAACTATAAAAGGGGCAACCCCTTTGGGTCCCTTCCTATTGTGGTAGCTCTTTTGTCCTCTCAATAAATCCTGCTCTAAAAAAAAACTGTAAGAGAACTCGTCAAACTAAAAAAACCATAACAGAATTCGTGAAACAAAAAAACTGAACATATGTACTATTTAAAGGACACCATTTATAGGTAAGAACCACAGAAAGCTTAAACATAGAAGGCTAAAAAATATGCCTTATACCCTAACCATAAAATTGATAATTGGGGGGAGGGAGGGAGATGGGATTAACGGTAGCAAATATCTGTCTGGGGCCAGGGAAACTCCTCTTATCAACAGGGTGCCTGAATGAAACGTATTTGTATACCTAACCCTTAGCTGTACCCCACGACATCATAATAAAAAATATTGATTATAAAGAAAATTGATAATTGGAGTTGTATAACTATCAAAGACACAACATAAATCAAGAAGCATTACAATTGATAAATTTGAATATTTCATGATGATAAAATTGATTTGGCCAGACACGGTGGCACAAGCTTGTAATACCAGCACTTTGGGAGTCCGAGGTGAGAGGATTGTTTGAACCCATGGGTTCGACAGCAGCCTGGGCAACAAGGTGAGACCTCATCTCTACAATAATAAAAAAATTAGCTGGGTGTGATAGTGTGCCTATAGTTCTGGCTACTTGGAAGGCTGAGGTGGAAGAATTACTTGAGCCCAGGAAGTTGAGGCTGTGGTGGCTGGGAGCATGCCACTGCACTCTAGCATGGGTGACAGAGTGAGACTCCAACTCAAAAAAAAAAAAAATTGATTCATCAAAAGCATGTCGCAATTATAAATGTGTATAGTTTACTAACAGATTGGGAGACTTAGCAAGTTTCTTTCAATATCTGATTCAGTAAGCAAGGAGACAAAAATCAGTAATCTCATAAAAGAGTTGAGAAATACATTAATTTGTTTGGCTTAAATGACTGTGTGTCATGTGCATGTGTTCTTAAAACCAAATCCAAAAATAATAGAATTAATGTTTTAAAATGTGTACTGAACATTTATGAGAATACCATATGCTAGGACTATTAAAATCAACTATATGTTGGGATGACAGTTTCAACAAATTGCAAAATATTGAAATTATTTAGAGTATATTTTCTTACATAAAAAGATAAAATAAAAAAATAGTAAATATCATGGTAGTACCAAGGATAAGGGGAAACTGGGAATTAAGCTAAACATCATTGTCATACAAAGGAAAATCAAGATTATAACAAAAGTTTCTTAAAATTAAACTAATAATTTAAATTTTAAACAAGAAACTAATAAATAAATATAAATACAGGAATAGGTGAAATAGAACAGTAGAGAAAACACATAAGCTAAAAGTACATTTTGTAATAATTCATACAGTTGAAAAATTTGGGGGAATTTTATAAAGAAAATAAGTGGAAGAAAAAAGGGAAAGAGAAAGATCCCAACTAACTACCATCAAGAGTGAAGAAAGGAAATTATTATGGATTCAATTAAAAAATATAAGCCAGGCTCGGTGGTTCAGCCTGTAATCCTGTGCTTTGGGAGGCTGAGGTGAGTGAATTGCCTGAGCCTGTGGGTTCGAGATCCGCCTGGGCAACTTGGTGAGACCTCATCTCTACAATAAATTAAAAAATTAGCCAGGCATGGTAGCGCATGCCTGTAGTTCCAACTTCTTGGAAGGCTGAGCGGAAGGATCGCTGGATCCCAGCAGGTCTAGGCTGCAGTGGCTAGGAGCGGCCACTTCACTCCAGTCTGGGTGACAGAGTGAGACTCCAACTCAAAAAAATAAAATAAATAAATAAATAAAAAATAAAATAAAAAAATAAAAAGAGATCATAAGCAACTTTACATTCACCAATTTTCCAACTTAGATGAAATAAAAAAGTCTTTTTTAAAATTCAATTTACTATTGCCAATAATAGAAAAATTAACAAAATCTATATAATCATGCATGTATGAAAAATAGAATTCAGAATTAAAAATCTTCCCACATAGAAAATTTCCACATGGTTACAGCAGTGGGTTTGTGTAAATTTCTGATATTCATTGTACATTTATATGTGCTTCGCTAAATGAATTTTATACATCAACAGTAATAATACTGATAGTAATTTCTTGCTCTTCTATTTATTCTTAATCCATTTTAAACTTAGGGTTTTTTTAATCTATTACATAAATATGATAATAATTGTACTTCTCTACTAACTCTGTGTGAGAAAAATATGGTATAGATGGTAACTATGCTGAGACGCTAAAAATAGATAAAAGAGGTTTAGAGGAAGGTCATACTGTGGAGAAAGTTCCATATGTTCAGTGTGACTTTACTTCATATAGGCCCTCCATATAGATTACTACATATTAGTTCTAGAAAAGATGGTTTAATCAACACTGGTCATGTTTACAATGTGCTTGTTATGGTGAATGAAAACAGAAACATAATATTGCATAAGTAATTATCCATATGTATGAGATGTTTAGAAGTCCACTGCTCAGTAAGAGAATACTGGCCTACACAAATCTGATCTTGTGATTCAAAATCTTGTTAGCACCTTCCAGCTTGGGCCTGGCACAATGGTTCCTATGAAGAAGGGTGGTGAGAAGATGGATCATTCTATCAACAATAAGGAGGTGGAGACCAGAGAACACACTATAAACATTCACAAGCACGTCCATGGAGTGGGCTTCAAAAAGTGTTACCTTTTGGCACTCAAAGAGATCTGAAAATCAGCCATAGAAAAAATAGGAACTCCATATGTGAGCATTGATACATGTCTCAACAAAGCTGTCTGGGTCAAAAAAAATAAGTTAATCCTTCATGTTGTATTCACATGTAATTTTCAGAAAATTTAATAAGGATGAAGATTCACTAAACAAGCTCTATGTGTTGGTTACCTATGTACATGACATTAAAATAACTATAAATAGTCAGTATGAATGACAACTAACTGCCAGTTGTCAAATAAAGTTATAAAACTGAAAAAAACAAAATCAAGTTGAAGGGAAATATATTAGATCTGTCTATACACAGAGGGCTTAATTTATTAAATGTAATTTTTGTGTGAAGATTCATTTTATATTAATAATTCTAATGTATATGAAACTGTATATATATACACAATGCATATGAAACTGTATATATATATATATATATATATACAGAAATTACTGCTCATAATACTTGCTACCCTAAACTCAAATATTGAACTTTTATTTTTAGCTTACTCTCTGTAATTTATATTATCTCTATTTTATGTTATATTTTTTCATTATTTTTTAAGATATTGTACTAAAAACTAAAATTTGATCATAATTTATCATTTACATGCAATGATAGCACTATTATCTCATATTTATATGGCACTTCAAACTTTTTAAACTTATTATAATCATCATAGTTATACAATAAATATTCTTAGATCACATTATTTTCCCCTGGAAATCTATGCAGAAAAATGAGAAAAAATAATGCATTTGAGTCTCAAAATTTTGACCTTTGAAATCTTTTTGTTTGATAACTAAACAACCATTATGTGAGAATTAATACAATACACAAAATAATCAGCTTCCCTACTCGAATGTATTTGATACTATAACAGTTGTTTTCTCTTTTCACATTTCAAAATGCTTTATTGGTGCCTGTTTTCTTCCCTACCAATTTTACTTTTTAATCAAGCTTTATTGTACTGTCTTTTAGATCTTCCCATATTTTTCAGTTCTTTCAAGACCATATCAACATAAGAAATTGATATCTTTGATAATTTCCCTTGATCACACAACATTTTTGTGTATCAAGTGTCCATTTCACATTCTCTGAATCTTTGCAAGAATGTGAAGTTAATAGCTGTACCTGGACCTGAAAATAAGACAATCTTTTGTTATGTTGAGGCTCAGAAAACAACACTACAAAATATGCCCTCTTGCACTTTAAATCAAGTGCACCTGAAGAGTAGCAAGAGCAGACAAGGGCTGTCTCTGAAGTTCTCTTATCTATTTAAAGAATGATCCTTCAGAAAATATTTAATTTCAAAAATCCCTTCTCCAGATAGTTCATCAACTGCCAGAGTCTAACTCCAGGAGAAAGTCAGGGCCTGAATGGGGAGAATCAGGAATGGCAAAAAAGAATGACAGGAGTCAACTTCTTGGGTAGAGTTCAGGACTCTGCCGATTTTTATTAAATTCTTGCATGCTTATATAGTTTTTTTACTGACCCCTGTACCCACAAAAATGCAACACATGTTACACATTAAATGTCTGCATCATGTTTTTTTTCCTTTTGTTTATGGGGAAGTTGACTTTTACAAGTTTCATTTTGTTCCTTCCTGCTACCAGTGGTGTTATTTATGTAACAAAACACCAGCTGCCAAGAATTTATCAGCCACAACCTGTGACCTCCAGGCCAACTGAATCTCTTCCTTTCGCTATTCTATTTCTTTTCCTTTACTAATCTATTTTCTTAATACACTTTTAGCAGCAATATATTGACTTGTTTTTTCTTTTATATAACCATGCTTATCTTACCCACTATAAATTCTTAATACTCTATATTAATTAATTTTGCTATTAATTTAAAAATTTAACTTTCTTAATTCTAATTTCCTTATCTATAACACTTGCTATTTTCTTATCACCTCTTTTACTTTTTTATATTTCTAAACAAAACTTAAGTCTAAATCTACACTTATATATGAAATGAATCTTACTTCTAATCCTAAATGTATTTAATTTTAAACCTACATTAAGTGTGTATAATTTTGTTTCCTTAAAACTTAATTATTTCCTATTTCTTCTATTACTTATATTTAACTAATACCCACATCTATAATAAGCATCTATCTTTTAATTATAAGTGTTATTTATTTAATTCTAATCATTACTTTAATTTTAACTCTCTCTAATTAAACTATAATATTTCTTAAATCAAAAGGCATGTCTGTGACTTGTTTTTCCTGAAAACACCTGTTTTGGGAGATACTCTGTCTCAGTTTCTCATTTCCTCATCAATCACAACTGTCAATGTTGTTACTTATAAAGGGTATGAGGAAGTACTTGTTTGGAAAACGGAAGTTTTAGCTAAAGGTTGCAAAATTTCACGGGAAAGGGGGTAGTAAAACATTCCCTTGTCCCTTCAGGGGGGGGGACATTTTAGCTGTTGAGCTGTTTTTACATTTCTATACATAGGTTTACTGCTAATTCCACATCCTTGCACATTCTAGCTAATTGTTTTATTTCTCAAGGGAAGTGTTTTTCAAGCCTAAGCACACATTCCTTTAAGACCAAAAGGAGTCCTTCAATAGGATCCATGGGGCTCTGCCTCCAGCCTGGTCGCTTCCCACTGGGGCTCTACTCCCAGTCAGTGTTTTTCCCCTTTTCAGGTAACCTCCATTTTGCCTCTTTAGGGGTTGTGGCTTCCGGCAATCAACCAGGGAAAAGAAGACTGGAGTTGACACAACACCAAGAGCCCAGGCAAACTTTCTCCTAGTTTGTCTGTTCTTCAGACCTATTCATCATACAAATCATCTACTCATCTTCTAAAATTGCCTGCATTCCCTACTTACCTCTCCCAAATGAAGAGGGTATTTAAGCTTCAATCATTTGACCCTTCTTTGAGTTTCATACTTTGTGTGACTCTTGTGCACTTGCACATTATTTAATCTGTATGCCTTTTCTCTGTTTGTCTACTATCAGTTTATTTTCACAGACTCAATTATGAAACCTTCAAAAGGAAAGTGTGAACTTCCCCACAGTTATATTTAGAATGTTGAATAAATATTTTTTTGAAATCTTTTAAATTCACCTATAGCTAGTGAGAGACCTAACCTCTTTGGTTAAAATATAATGTACATTTAATCTAAATAAAGTGGTTAAATACATATCTAAATATTTTTCTCCATAAACATTTACTTATTTCATCATGAGTCTTTATCTCTCTTTATATTTTGTTCAGCAGGTGAAAGCATTCTTCAAGTTTCAAAAAGGGAGTTATACAATGGATACCTTACTGGGAAGGAATGCAGTGTTACAGGGTAGGTCAAGATTCAACCAACTGTGAAAAATAAATAAAAAGTAAGAACATATTTTGCAAAGCAATGAGCATTTGGACAAGTTCAGTTCTAGTTTAAACAGATATATTTCATAGGTGGCTGGTTTTCAACCCCATTTTAGATCTAAAATTGGGTAGCATGCTTATAAAGATACAAATAAGAAAATATTCATTGAATATGATCTTTGCACACAATGAAATAAGCAGATTCTCAGAAGGAAATGAGATCAGATCTTGGTTGTCATTACAAATATTTGTATTCATGGGTACTGGACAAAAGTAGAAAGCAATACTTTTCTTAAATGACTAGATTTGAACTATACTGTAATTTATTCAAATGACTTCATTTTTACCTTAATTCTTTGTAGTAGAAAATAAATTATTTTTACAAAAGTAGAGTAGTCAATGAAGGTAAAGGGCTGAGCTGCAAAGTAAATATGCTTTAGTTCAATATTTTTTATAAATCATCCCTGAAGTTGTATCTAAGCTAGGCATTATAACTTTAATTGAATATCACGCACTGTAGAGTAATATTTGATAAGACAGATCCACCTTAGATTCTATATAAGGAAAAACAGATATAGGAAGTCAAAATGATCTCAATTTAAGGTTTCATATCATAAACCTGTAGTGAAGATATAATTCAACTATCATTTTAGTAAGAACTCATATTACTTAATTTCATGTGTGTTAACTCAGTTCAACTCTAAAAAACCTTAGGTTCTCCAGTTAGCTACATTCATTTATTTAATCACAATCAGAATACTACTAAAGACTAGTATGGCTGGAACTGTGTAAATGATTAGTAAAAATGTCATTATGTTGGAATCCCCGTAAAAAACATATATGCAGGATGAGATGATCCTGCAAAAATAACAATTTGCTTTGTAAATTAGATAGCTGTATATTTTTTCTTTTGTTAATTCTCAGAACTGTAAAATTATTACAATCAAATTTTTGCCATCATTTTCTGTAGAACACAATTTAAAATATATATTACTTTCTGTCATTCCTTAATGTTCAACTGTGAGACCAAAAGCAAATCAATTTGTAGTGGTAAATAGCCCATACACATCTCAATAAAAGCAATATGACCTCTTTGCATAGCAGTTTATACATTCTTCTAATGATGAGATAAAGTATGTGCACGGCAAGGTAGCTTTTGAACTAAAGTGTGTTTGACATGAATTATGGGGTTAATGTACAATGTTTTCTAATAGTATTTTGTAGTCATCATTAACTAGAATTGATAATTTATATTAAAAATGTATTATGTTCTGTTCATTAACCAGGTACAGTGCCAATATTCTTCTCTTTCATTATCAATTTCATTTTTGTGAATCTTATGTCATAATTTTTAAACAGCTTTTTTCACACTAATATTACAAATGGAGAAAGTAATATAGGAGGAAATACTGGTCTCAAAGTTTTTAAAAATGGAAGATATACATTCAAATGCGTCACTTAATCTGTTAATTGTTCATGACTAAATGTTCATGCTTGAAAACACTAATGCTTAATTATCTTAGAAAGTAAAATTATCATCGAAGCGAAATCTCTAAGTATAAGTGATTTGAATTTTCTAATAATGCATTCAATTGACTAGTAACACATTTTGATAATGTATTTTGATGGGTCAGTGTTTATACTCTCCTATTATAATAAACGTTTTTGTCAATTAACCACTAATATATAATTTTTGGCGAATTTATTAAATTTAGTAAAACCTCTAAAATAGGATGAACAAACAAGAATTGCTGTTTTGTTCCATTGGAGATAAGTTAGAGGCATTAGTGGCTCACAGAACTCACCATACTAGTTATAAGTCTTTGGCTAAATTTGAAAGAACTATGTGGCACTGGTAGAGTTGAAAGCATCAGTATGAGCTCATATTTAGCTAAGAATAGATCCAGATGCATAGATACAGAAATAATATCTATATGCCTGTGTGTGTGTGTGTGTGTGTATGTCTGTGGGTTAGAATACATACGTATATTTACTAGTTATGTTCACTGGGAAGGACTAGAAGGAATGATATCTTAATAGAAATGAGCATTCCCAGAACCCTAACTCATTTTTAAGTATCAGTCTGATAGAGTAAGCAGGTTAGATTAAAGAAATCACAGGGCTATAGAAAAGCTCCCAGCTTACAGACACCTGCAGGATCCCTTGCAGAACAATAGGTGCAAGCAAGTGGCCTCACTATAGGAAACTTCACACCTACCTAACTGTTAAACTCTTATCAGATACGCCTGCAACATTTTAGACCTTTTATCCAGGATGCTTGCAGTCAAGAGCCAACCACCAGTTAGACGGGAACTAGCTTAGAGATCCCCTGGAGCATGCTCATCAATAAGCCAAGGTTGACCTAGAATAACCATGACCTACTTTTCCTTTCATTATAAAATTATTAGCATTGTGGTGTTACAAAACTTCACCCACCAGGATGTCATGACAGTCTTGAAACTCCCCTGCCCAATGTGAAGGAAAAGTAATAGAGATTTAACCCTAAAATCACCCAGTTCTAGGAAAAACCCACCTCAAACCCACTCTTCAGCACACAAAAGAATACAAGTCATAGCTCAACAATAGTTGGAGGCAGAAGTAGCAGCTTTCCATAGGCTGTTTCTGTCGGCTCCCCTTTCTTGGAAGTGTACTCTTTGCTTATCCCACTTCTCAGTGTGTCTGTTTGCAAGTTCATTCCAAATATGACACAAGAACCTGCCACTCGACCATCTTGTGTTGGAAGCACTCCCTTTATCCCGTAACAAATTCCATTAAACAATAAAGGGAATCAACATTCTTTTGAGAAAATCCTGATTCTATGGCTGGAACGGGAAAAAAGAAAATGACACTTGCATCTTATAGCATCAGAAAGCAAGAAATTACTCGAAAAACAGGACTGAAGTACATCAAAGAGACACAGGAGCCAACCTGAAGAAAACTCCCAAGATCAACGCTGGGACAATTTAAGTCACAAGTAAGTAACCTACCTTTGAGTTATAGCCCAAAGTATAAAATAAATATGCATGAGACCACATTGATATAATTAATAATTACTTAACTGCTTTCCTCTCCAGAAGGGGGCACCTGCATTTATTGGCAGGTTTCCAAATAATAAAGTATAGAAAGGGAGAGAAACTTAATTTCAGAGTGGAGCTATTTTAACCAAGTGACCAATGTAAACATCATCAGAAGCAAATCATATTTATTTATTGCATATATCCCCTTTGAAATGATGTGATAAAGAGGGATACTTCATATTTGTGAAATTCTCCAAAACTCTTAATCCCAATCTAGTCATGAAATCAGAGAAAGACAAAATGAATAATATTGAACAAAATATCTGACTAGCAATCCTCAAAACTCTCAAGGTTATAGAAAATAAGTAGACATAATGATTAAATGCAGTGTGGTATTCTGCATTGGATCCTGGCACAGTAAGAAAATCTAGTGAAATCAAACTAAAATCTGTAGTTCAGTTTACCATAGCAGTGTATACACTGTTGATTGAACAATTTTGATGTACCAGTATGTTATGGTAATAAAAAATATTAGCACTGGAGAGTATTGGGTGAAAGGTATGTAAGAACTCAGTGCTATTATTGCAACTTTTCCCCCCATCTAAAATTATTCTGAAATTTTCAAAAAGTGTATTAAATACAAGTATATCTTGTATATTATCAAAATTCTTACTTTGGAAGGCAGTTTAGAGTTGTTTTGTGTGCAAATATAATATATTAGGGATTTACTCTGACTGAATTTTGCGGGCTACTGAGAAAATAAAATGAATAGTGGTTAGAAATACAGAGCTGGTGTCTGCTATTATGTCAAATTGGGCTTTAAACTTTATGGACCTTTTCTTTCATTTGTAAATACATGAAAATATATGGACTAGTTGTTTGCTAGAACTTCCTACTTTATTCATTTTATGAAACAACAGTGACTACAAAGTGTTTGGTCTTTTTCTAATAGGCACTCAATTATTATTAATATTAATTGTGTATACGTAGTTTGATATGTGCATAATGCACATATTTCCAATTATGTAGAAAAAGAAAACATTACTTTGTTGTCTCATAGCATATAAATAATTTGCAGTCATGGGACGATGCATTAATGTAATTATGGGATAGGGTGGTAGTTCATGTGTGTTAGAAATTAATATGAGTATCTGAGTTTATATTCCTATATTCTGTTTCTTAGAAAAATGTATTGTGAATATGTTAATTATTCTCTAGAGGGCCATAAAATATAAGCAAGCAACTCAAAGACCAAATGACAGTAGATCTTTCATGGGGGATATTTTTAAAAGTAAAGTTAATAAGTTTGACCAGTTTTGTTCCCCTAATAAAGATAATTTCTTCTTGGACTGAATCTGCATAGTGTGTGGGTATGGTGAGAGAGAGTGAGAGAATAAACTAAAAATAGAAGATTTACTGAAACAGTTAAAGTTATTTGGACATGTTCAAATACACATGATACTATCTGATTATTAATGATTCTTACAGAAACACAAGTTTATGTGTATTTTAACAATGCAGTGAACACATTGGGAAAAAGAGATTTTTGTGTCACTTTTGGATGTGAGAAGAAAGTTGGAGAATGCATTTTTGATACCTACATATTAAAAATCCTGCAAAATGTTGATAGTTTACAAGGACAACACAATATCTGAAATCAGAGTTTCTCTAGATTACCCAGAATTAACAACTTCTCTTTGCAAATTCTTTCTCCCTTATATCCCGCATAAATCATAGCACATTTAAGGGTTTTTTTTGTTGTTGTTTTCAGCTTTTCATTTAGAATCACCCATTTGCAGCTGAGGAAAATTAAAAAAAAATACTTTTTTGTGGGTCCTATATGAAATCAAGAATAGATTATTAGTGGAGAAAATATTCATATCAACATGACATTTACATTTAAAAAACCAGAAGACTCAGCTTCAAAATGAGAGACAAGTGCTCTCTAAAGATGCAGATTCTAAAATTGGACCAGAACCTCAATCTCCCACCCCTCTAACCTCATCTTAGCTGTTTCTCTACTTGTATCTGCTTGTCTGGTTTCTGTGCATTGGAGTGGACCGACCATGGCTCAGTCATCAAAATGAGAGTGGACAGATTTTCATCTTTTCACTTCCCTAGGTGATCTCATCCAAATCCATCGGTGGCTCAGTCTGTAATCCCGCACCTCGGGAGGCTGAGGTGAGTGGATTACCTGAGCCCGCGGGTTCGAGACCCGCCTGGGCAACTTGACAAGACTTCATCTCTACAATAAATCAAAATTAGCCAGGCGTGGTAGCACGCGCCTGTAGTTCCAGTTACTCGGAAGGCTGAGGCAGAAGGATCGCCGGAGCCCAGCAGGTCGAGGCTGCGGTGGCCGGCAGTGGCCACTGCACTCCAGTCTGGGTGACAGAGTGAGAGTCCAACTCAAAAAAAAAAAAAAAAAAAAATGAATCCAGAGACTAATGTTCTTAAATTTCTATTTCTAAATAGGTCATTTTCCCATGAACTTCATATACATGTATCCCAATTGCCTACTTGAGATCTCCATTAGGACATTTTTATATTTGTTTAAGTTAGCATGGCCAAAACCAAACTTTTCATTTTCCCTCTAAAACTTTACCAGCAGTTTTCCCTTTCTTGGATTCCAGCCATCCTCTTAAGGTACTCTGATAAAAAAAACTTTGCTACTCGGAAGGCTGAGACGGAAGGATCGCCAGAGCCCAGCAGGCGAGGCTGCGGTGGCCGGGAGCGGCCACTGCACTCCAGTCTGGGCCACCGAGTGAGACTCGAACTCAAAAAAAAAAAAATTGCGTCATTCTTTACTCACTTCTTTCTCCCATCCTCATCACCTTTCAGTTGACTATATCAGATCATGTCTCACCTTTTCTCAAACCATCAGATTCAGAATGAAAGTCAGTGAAAAGGACTGTAAGCATTAAGGGACCTGGCCCCTCATAACCTGTCTGATGTAGCTTCTGCTACTGCCCTGGTCAGTTGACTCTATCCAGTCGCACGGACTTTTTCCCACTTCCTCAATAATACAGGCCCCTCCAAAACTTCCAATCTCCAAAATTAATTCATCAAAAGCAATTAATTGTGGGGAACGGGTGAGATGTGGGAGCGAATGAGCGCTGTCCGGACAGCACGCCTTGAGCAGGGCAAGGCCCCAAGCATAGGCAAGGTCTTGCCTGGTTGCTCTACATCATAGCCAAAGAGCAAAGGATGCAGCCTGCTACATGGAATGGCGTCTCAGAGCCCATACATCAGGAGAGATGTGGGGAGCAGACGACCACTGTCACTATGGTAGGCCTTGAGCAAGGCAAGGCCCCAAGCGTAGGCAAGGTCTTGCCTGGTTGCTCTACATCATAGCCAAAGAGCAAGGGATACAGCCTGCTACATGGAATGGCGTCTCAGAGCCCATACATCAGGAGAGATGTGGGGAGCAGACGACCACTGTCACTATGGTAGGCCTTGAGCAAGGCAAGGCCCCAAGCGTAGGCAAGGTCTTGCCTGGTTGCTCTACATCATAGCCAAAGAGCAAGGGATACAGCCTGCTACATGGAATGGCGTCTCAGAGCCCATACATCAGGAGAGATGTGGGGAGCAGACGACCACTGTCACTATGGTAGGCCTTGAGCAAGGCAAGGCCCCAAGCGTAGGCAAGGTCTTGCCTGGTTGCTCTACATCATAGCCAAAGAGCAAGGGATGCAGCCTGCTACATGGAATGGCGTCTCAGAGCCCATACATCAGGAGAGATGTGGGGAGCAGACGACCACTGTCACTATGGTAGGCCTTGAGCAAGGCAAGGCCCCAAGCGTAGGCAAGGTCTTGCCTGGTTGCTCTACATCATAGCCAAAGAGCAAGGGATGCAGCCTGCTACATGGAATGGCGTCTCAGAGCCCATACATCAGGAGAGATGTGGGGAGCAGACGACCACTGTCACTATGGTAGGCCTTGAGCAAGGCAAGGCCCCAAGCGTAGGCAAGGTCTCGATTGGTTGCTCTGCATCCTAGCCAAACAGCGAAGAATGCAGCCTGCTACACAGAACGGAGTCTCAGATGCCCACACATCCAGCTGCCCACAGTACAGATAAAGTCTTAACTGCAGCAAGATACCTGCGGAACAGCTTGGCATTTAGGTAGCAACGAAATTCCGCTCTAGCTCCCTCACAGACCTTGAATCCCTTCCAACTTCCTTTGTGCTTGATTATAAAATAAACGTGCTGAGCTAGTTCGAGGTCATTTCTCCTCCATTCGAGGAATGTGTCCCACCTGGCCCCAGCGTTTCTTTATGTCTTTATGTCTGTGCCTTTCTTAATCTCTCACCGTTCTCTCTCGGGACCCTCAAGGCAACGGCGCGGGTCGTGGCAGTTAATAATTTCTATTTTCATTTAGTTTACTTGATTTACCCTTTGTGATGTTTTTTTTTTTCCAAAATTAAAATTAAATTTCAAACTACTTTGTAAAAATCTGTCCCTCAAGCACTTACAACATTGTTCCAGTTCCTGGTAGTTTCTGCCCTGTCACCTTGAACAGTATCTCAATGACATCTTCAATGACATCTTCATAATTCGTCCATGCTCCTCTTTCAGGTCTTTAGTTAGATACCGCTTCCTCCAAGAGATCTTCCCTGATGGCCCTATCAAAACTTGAAATATTTGCCATGCTCACAAATATGCGTTTCTGCTTTTTTTTTCTATAGTATGCGTTACACCATGAAATAGCATACATTTTACTAATGTCTTTTGATAATTTGTTATTCTCACAAGAATATAATTTTTTCCAGTAAGTAAGAATTATTGCTTATCATCAGTATGCAAAATGGTCTTTATCACGTAATAAAAATGCAACAAACACAATAAACATATGTTGGCCGAATCCAAAAAGAATGTTTTTAGAATGATTAAGGGACTGAAATATGTGAAGAGAGTATTCCATGAAACAGAGTATTAGAAATGTTGCCCAATTGAAACAGAATAACTTGTTTCAATTGTACAGACATAAGACACCAAGTTGGGAACTGGATTGATTCAGACACTTTAATTTTTATTTCCAAGCCCCAGCATTCAGACAGGTATTATTGGAGACTTTTTGTCCAACTTCATAAAAATGATATGAATATCTTTGAGAAATCTGGATATCTTGTTTCATATTAATTGAGTATTCAGATTAGATCAGAAGGTTTTCTGGAAAATGGGTCAAAAAGGATAAATTAGTTTTACTACTAACAAGAATTCTTAGCTAAGTAGCGGTTTTGCTTTAGGCTCAGTAATTAAGAATCCTCAATGTGATGCTATGTTGCCTCTTTCCCTAGCCATATTCTTTCACTCATTCCCCTTAATCTATTATTGATCACTGAAAATTCCTCCCTAACCTTTCTATCTCCTATATCAGTTTATCAAATCCAATCAATAATTCTGTTTTCAGCTAACTTCCTTTGTTTCTAAACGATTCATTGCTAAATCTTTCTGCAAATTAAAATGAAATTGTAAATTACCTTGTAAAAATCTGCAGACAAATTAATATATCTCACTATATCATTTCAAGGAACAGAAAATGAATTGGGTAGATTCCCTTCCTCTGGTTAACTTTTCAAGCATATAATATTGTGTATAATTTACTTACTCTTCTTCAATACTCTTCATTTTAACATTTTGTTATCTGTAATGCTTTTTATGTTGAATCTAATGGGACAAGTAGATGTGTTTTCCATCAATAGGATTTTATGACAAATTTACATGAAAGAGGAGTTGTTAAAAAGACAGTGGAAATGTCTACAATGCAATCTTGCACAGTTACTCAAATCTTTTGATTGGCATATACAAATATTAGTTAATTTTAGAAGTAATTAAAAGCACATATGAAAATATGCTTTAATTATATTAATGAAATAAAAATCAGTACATTACAAATGAAACACATTAATAGTGAATTACATATAAGTCTACTACCATTTGTTAGACAACTTATTTTTTTAATCAATATTTTTTATTATGATTTTGTGGGGTACAGTTAAGGGTTAGGTGTACAATTATGTTCCATTCAGGCACCCTGTTGATAAGAGGTGTTTCTCCATCCCCAGACAGATATTTTCGACTGTTAATCCATCCCCCTGCCCCCCATAGTTTCCCAGTACCGTCAGTCATTTTCTTATAGTATTACATTGGATGTTCAAGGTCCATTATATGAGTGAGAACATGTGATACTTGGATCTTTGTTTCTGTGAGAGGTCACTCAGTATTATAGACTCTAGTTCCATCCAGGTTGCTGCGAAATTCATGATTTTGTTCTTTTTTATGGCTGCGTAGTATTCCATTGTGTATATGTACCACATTTTTAAAATCCAGACCTCTTTTGATGGGCAGCATGGTTGTTTCTAGGTTCTTGCTATTGTGAACAATGCTGTGATAAACATACGTGTGCAGGTATCTTTTTTATAGAGTGATTTGAGGTCTTCAGGGTATATTCCCAGTAGGGGGATTGTGGGGTCATATGGAAGGTCGATTTTTAGAACTTTTAGGAATCGCCACACTGCTTTCCACAGAGGTTGCACTAGTTTACACTCCCACCAACAGTGTAGAAGTGTTTCCTTTTCACCACACCCTCTCCAGCAGCTGTTATTTTTTGAGTTGTTGATAATTGCCATTCTGACTGGAGTTAAGTGGTATCTCAGTGTGGTTTTGATTTGCATCTCCCTCATGATTAGTGAGATTGAGCATTTCTTCATGTGTTTGTTGGCTGCTCGAATGTCTTCTTTTGTGCAGTGTCTGTTCATATCTTTTGCCCATTTTATAATGGGGTTGTTTGTTTTCTTCTTTTCAGTACGTTTCAGTTCCTTGTAGATCCTAGAGTTGGCAAATACTTTTTCCCAGTCTGTAGGCTGTCTCCCTGCTCTCTTGATGGTTTCTTTGGCTTTGCAGAAGCTTGTCAGTTTAATAAGGTCCCATTTGTCTATCTTCTCTCTTAAGTCCTGTGGGTTTCAGGTTTTGTACAGGAATTGGATGCCAGTTCCAATTTCCATGAGAGTATTTCCTTCCTTTTCTAAGGTTCTTATGGTTTGAGGTTTTACATTTAGGTCTCTGATCCATTTGGAGTTAACCTTTGTGCATGGGGATAGATAGGGGTCCTGTTTCAATCTTCTGCATGTGGTCAGCCAATTTTCCCAGCACCATTTACTGAATAGGTTCTCCTCTCCCCATTGGTAGGTGGTGGGGGCTTTGTCGAAGATGAGTTGGTTGAGAAATTGAGGTTTTGCTTCTGGAATCTCAATTCTATTCCATTGATCTATATGCCTGTTTCTCTACCAGTACCAAGCTGTATTGATGATTGTAGCTTTATAGTAAAGTTTGAAGTCTGGTAATGTGATACCACCTGCTTTGTTTTGTTTTTTGTTTTTTTTTGCTGAGGATTGTTTTGGCTATTCTTGGTCGTTTTTGTTTCCATATGAATTCCTGTGTTGTTTTTTCCAGATCTGAGAAGAATGTTGCTGGTAATTTGATGGGTATTGCATTGAATTTGTAGATTGCCTTAGGTAAGATGAACATCTTCACAATGTTCATTCTTCCAATCCATGAGCATGGGATATTTTTCCACTTGTTTGTGTCATCTTTGATTTCTTTGAGCAGTGTTTTGTAATTTTCATTTTAAAGTTCTTTCACGTCTCTGGTTAGGAAGATGCCAAGGTATTTCATTTTTTTTGTGGCTATTGTGAATGGAATTGTGTTTTTTATTTGGGTTTCTGTTTGTTTATTATTGGTGTAGAGAAATGCGATTGTCTTTTGTACATTTATTTTGTATCCTGAGACTTTGTCAAAGGCCTTTATCAATGTAAGGAGGTTTTTGACAGATTCTCTTGGGTTTTTAAGGCACACAATCATATCATCTGCAAAGAGAGATAACTTGACTTCCTCTTTTCCTATTTGGATACCCCTGATTGCCTCCTCTTCTCTGACTGCTCTAGCCAGGACTTCCAATACTATGATGAACAGGAGGGGTGAGAGTGGGCATCCTTGTCTAGTTCCAGTTTTCAGGGGAATTGGTTCCAATTTTTGTCCATTTAGGAGTATGCTGGTTGTGGGTTTCTCGTAGATGGCTTTTATTACAACTTATTATTAATAATATTTATTAGTACTGACACCATGTTTTTCACCCTATATTTTAATTTATATTCTTCATTTTGAATTTTTTTAAATTTCCTTTATGTTTCTTTTATTCTTTTTTATCTTTCTCTTACACTGTTTTATTTTATTTTATTTTATGTTTGTGGGCTATATGTGAGGATTTACCATATGACAAAATTGCTTACAGGTGTTACTTGGGCTCTTAGCAAGCCCACTTTCCCCCTATTATTTGGCCTGTACAGAGTGTGTGGTTGTGTGCCCCTTAAACTAGTCATAGAAAGTGAAAATAGTTGAAAGTTTCTTACAGACATTTTCATATAATGCTTTCATTTATAGTTAAAATAAGGAAACTGAGATCAGTGATATTGATTCTCCCAGGTGAAAATTACCTTAGGTAGCAGAAACGTCTACAGCATATTTGTTTTCATTGTTGTTCAGTATTATGTTTTCTATACCATACTCACTCTCTTGTTTTCTTTTCAGCACACAAATGGAGAACCTACAGGTTCATTCATCTTTCTTCTTTAATCAATATATATTTTGTAACATTTAAACTATTTCACATAGACTTTGTCATTGTATAATCTGTTGTATGTCTATAACATTGTATATGTCCAGCATACATTATGGTTATTGTCAAACATAAATATTAAATAAAAACAATCAAAATGCTGTACAGAAAACTTATAGAACTTCCCAGTGCTTCTATATTAAAAAATAATATTAAATTATAATAGGACATATTAAATATTAAGGTAGATTGCCTGTGTGTCCTAAAATCACTTGAGAAATTAAATAATTGACTTAAAAGCAAAAAGTCAAATTAAAACATAATTATAATAAAATAACTGAGTTGTATTTTAGTTAAAAATTTAAAATGTTATTCTAGTGACATAAGAAATATTTTAAATTGCTCCATTTGCTCGATAAAATAAGAAATGCATAAAAATATGTGTCATCCTAAATAAAAATTTCAGAGATAATCGAATGCAATAAGCTTAAATTTTTTAAACATAAAATGTTTGCTGATACAAAATATTCCATTCCAAAACTATGGAGAATAGATCTTTATTTCTCTATAAATGTCGTGCTTCACTATAGTCTTTGTATGGACTTAGTGAGATAAGTATAGTCTAAGTAGTACCTAAAGGAAAAAATTATATCCCCTTAGGTAAATTTATTGTCATAACAAAATGTCCTCCAATCTCAAATTTTAGAATTTTTTTTCCAAATTCTGTATTTCCATTTACCTGAAAGGAAGAGTCACAGATGATTATTCATCCTTTGAATTTTTCTCCTCAAACACTAATACACACTCTATATGTTAAATAAATAGTCTGGTTTGTGTGTCAAAGTCATGGAAAGAAATATGTGAAAGAACCTACCCTTGTGAAGTGTTAGCATGTAATATATTTTGTTCTTATGGGCAATCATACAGTGCCATATCCTAAAGCTTTCTGAAGGATGGTGTATATATTATTATGTTATCCTTGCCTTCTAAATGTTTAAGCATTTATCACAAGAGTAGTCCTATGCACAAAGAACAAGTTAATATAATTATTATGTTTGGGGCTGGCATTATATATTTACATTATACAAAATATCTTTGGATATGTAATGAATTAAAAATCAAAATGCAAAATATATAAACAAATAATTATTTAAAAAACTACTTTTCCCTCCTTTTTTTTTAAATCAATATTTTTTATTATGATATTGTGGGGTACAGTTAAGGGCTCGGTATACAAATATGCTTTGTTCAGGCCCCCTTGTTGATAAGAGGTGTCTCCCTGTCCCCAGACAGATGTTTACTACCATTAGTCCCTTCCCCCTTCCCCTCCCCCCATTTCCCTCATTCTTAATTGGTACAGTTTCCTCTGCAGCTCCACACTGCCCAGGCCACCCACTGTTTTATTGGCTTTGTTCCAAATTTGTTTTTCAGGCAAATGCAAGTTTAAACTCGGCTACTCTTTTATTTTTCACTTAATACTTCTTGGAGTCAATTCTTATTTTTTAATAACTGCATAGAGTTCCAGCTTATAGGTCTACTATAATTATTTAAATAGCTCTCTGTATGGGATTTTTGCTTTTTAATTTTCTTCCCTTTGTTTCTGGGTCACTCTTTGTGATTTGCTTCTAGAAAATAGAATATGAGAAGTGACTCTATGTAACTTTTGAGGCTAGATGAGAAGTAATACAGTCATCCCGTCTTTTCTCTCTCTCCTCTCTCTCCATTTCTCCCTAATTCTTCCTTATATGTACTTTCCATTTGTCTTTGAATCTCTGAGATCACATTTAAAAAGAAAATTTACCAGAAAACCTTGAGGAAAGACATATTACCTAGATTCAATATTTAGGGTAAAAGTATTTATTCTTGAACAATTTGCATTAATGTTTTCAAGGTGTTGCTCTTTTCAAATTTTTCTTATGTATAATTTTTTTTTTCTGAAAAGTTTCAGTGGACTATGCTAAAAATACCTAACTATAGATCTATGCAAGAATTTATTCAGTCAAAAAAGGATGAATTTTTAAAGGAAAAGATAAGATTTATTTCTGATTTATTTAGAAAGAACTTGAAAATGAGAGTCAAGCAAATACCTGAAACAGAGAGGGAATGATTACAAAGGGACCGACTAGTCTAATATATATGAAATTTGAGAGTTGAGAAGTCTCAGTGAAGTCTGTGAACCTTGTGAAGCTTGCATAAAAGAGACCGTGCAAAAACCACCATGTTGTTGTAATTAACATAATTATAACAATTACAATGCTAGTTTTGAAACTATTTGCACTTGAAGAACACTCCGAATTTCCTGAATATATTCTCATTATTCTAAAAATGATAATTAAGTACTTCTTTCAATGAGTACCGCATGTAGTGAATACTGTTTAGTAAAAAAGGTGTATTTTCTTGGCAAATGTTATTAAAGAGGTAAAAAGATTAAGAAGAGGGAAAGTAATAGACACAGTATATGGTCAACTTTATTTTGAAAGATGACTGCCTGTCTTCTAGTTACAATTCTCCTACCTCCGTTGGAATCGTCACTGCTCATTTAAGCTACATGCTTGATAACTTTTTCAACTTACCTGAAGGGTACTTCTCTTGTAAGTGATACACTGAGGCAAAATCAATTTTCTTAATGGTGAGGTGACTGTGCCACCTCAGTTGGTGTTACAGGTTATTTAGCATAAACATATGTGTTCTCATTAAGAGTCATCTTTCCTGAAAACACAATGACTCACCAGAGAAATAAATTTTGTCTATAAATCAGAAACTAATTTCTCCAGTGTATTGTCTCTATGTCTATTGTAAGACTACACAAACATTGCTAATAAAATAAAATTATATATAAGGAATATATATAGTAATTTATATGATATTTTTCCTTAGCAGCATATTACATATTCTGTCATATAGCAAAGAAGCCAAAATTGACCTTGGGTGTTTATCTTCCTCATAATATATCTCAAGCAGCATATAAACTTCATTGCACTGGCATAAATATAACTCTCTTAGAAAGGTGAAATAATTTAGAATTCATATTTTTCTATTACCAGTCTCCCTTGTTATTTAAAATCAGGTGTAAATAAAGCTAAAATTGCAGACCTGGCACAGTCATTGACCCAAATCTATAATCTTAGCTTTATTTCTTAAAGGTCACTTTGCTTGTTAGTCTCTACAATCTACACAATTAATTCTATATACCCAGCTTTCTCACAACTTTATTCTAAATATCAGAAATAAAATAGAAAACCGAGAAGGTGTGTGAATGGATCAATAAAAATGTGCACATTGCTACTGAATGTTAGTTCACATTCACATTCTTGTTAATTTGATCAGTCATGATTTTCAATCTCAAAAAATTATAATCACAAGAATAACAAATAAAATAATTTTAGAAATAAATATTACATGTTACCTTAATCAGCTTAGCAATTTTCATTAAATATCTTTCTGAATTTGCTGAATTGTTATTTTGCATTGTTAGCTTGTAATTTTTTTCTATCTATGATTTTTGCTTTTCTGTAGTTGATATGTATAAAAATCTTTAAAAGAACTTCTTAGAAATGGATGTTCCCTTAGATATAATAGATACATTTCTACCACACTTTCATATTGGTATTAATATTAATAAATATTGATTTGCAGCCCAATAAATAAAAAGCAAAAATAACACTAATTTAAAGCATTCATTAGCTCAAAAACAATATCAATAATATTTTAGTGTTCTTTTTTATGCTTTATTACAAATAATTACGTAAAAATATACAGTAAGCTTTGGCTAATAGAAATTCCTTAGGGAAGACTAAATGACTAGATAAAGAATGCTTGTGTGTTAATAAAATATACATGTAGATCAGATTCAAAAGCATGTAGATCAGATCCTGACAGCTATATCTCCTGTTACTTAGTGACCAAATTTAAGATGTTTTGTTAGTCACTTCAGTCTGACATACCCCAAATACCAAAGACTTGGTGGCTTAAATCATAGACACTTATTTCTCAGAGTTCTGGAAGCTGGGAGGTTCAAGGTGCTGGTTAGTTTGGTTCCTGGTAGGAGACCTTTTTCTGATTTACCAATAGATGGCTTCTTACTATATCCACACATGGTAGTGAGAGAGACCTCTAGTTTCTTTCTTTTCATATAAGGACACATTCCATCATGAGGTCTTTACCTCTGGATCTTATCTAAACTTAATTGTCTTTTAAAGGCTTCATCCCCTAATACCATCCTGCTAGGGATTAGGGTTCAACATATAAATTTTGGAGGAGAAACACACACAAAGTCCTTAACAGATGCCTCCAACGTGAGGGTCCTGTGGTTAAATGAGGGGAAAGATTTTAAGGGCATGTAAATTTTTCATGGCTTGATGCCCATGACAGAGACAGAGTAATCTGGAATAAAGAAGTTGCAGCCTCAAGTAATCATCCTGCTGGTAATTTTAATATAATTATTGATAGGTCCAAAATTAATATTCAAGACAACTTCTTGGATAGAATGTTGATGTATCAAAGCATTGGAGGACACGGACCATACTATATAAATCTAACAAGTTATGAATTTGGAAAAGATCCAATGAAACTAAAATGTCTAGATTTAATTTGTCTTTTTTTTGTTTATCCCCTTCTCTTAATTAAGTATATTTATAATCTTATGCTGACTGCAATAAAAGGGTTGGTACTGCATATTTTTGCCTTTTAGGTTATTCATACATTTAGATTATCACTAGACAATTTCAGAGAAAGAAATTACTTGTACAAATCCTAATTCTTAGCTAGAAACATAGAAAAACTCAAGAAAAAATTTTAGAATGATTTTATATTTATGCATTAGTATTAAAATTATTGTTATAAGTAAAACAGTTGCCAATAAATTTAATAATATGCACTATTGCCTCTTTTGATCATTTAAAAAAATTCTCTTAAAAAGCCAAAAAAAATCTAAATAATATTAGAAATGTTGAATATTTATAGTCAGAGTTGGTTTCTATGCAATTCAAGTGATGATTGGCTTGATAAAAGATGAAAACAATCACTTAAGTCTCCAACCTGATAAATAAAATATTTTAAATGGCTTAAGGTATCAGTTCAACAAAAGGGAACACTACAGAGAAATGCAGATTTTCAATTAACATTTAAAAGCATATTTAACCTCAGTAATTGTTAAGACAGATTTTTAAAAATGATATAACGCAATTTACTTATATAATTGTAAAAGAGTGGGTGAAATAAATGCATATATTCTAGTGATGAAAAAGATTCTTATGAATATAATCATGTACTCTATGATTCTTATGAATAACAGTTTTAATATATATGTATTAAAGATACTCATATATTTCAGTGGAACATGATTCTTTCTATGTTAATGGATTATAAAATATTGGTTATAATATCTCAAAAATTGAGATCACCTAAATGCCTACAAAGAAACATTTAATAAATTATATAGAATTGATAGATAGATAATATTAAATATTTTGAAACTAGTAAGAATCTCTTTAAGATTAGGCAATGAATGGTAAGAAAATGCTTTTTGTGTTCTGTTAAATCAGAAAAGTACTCTACAAATCTCTCAGGAGTATTTATATGTCTATCCCTACATGTCTATGCTTCATACACATATATATGTAGTATATTTTGAGTATTCATAATTTGCATGTATATATACACATTTATTTACAAAATAAATAAATTTATATACAAAAAGTGTGTTTGCATACATGTAAATATATTTATGTATGCGATACATTATGAAATACTGCTGAAAAGCTTGACTCAATCCTACCATAGCGAAGTCATTCTCAATCACTTATACTATCTGTCTGTATACAGTCTTAGAGAAAACCTGGGCAAAAAGGAAGTTGAAACGAGAACTACTAAGCAATTGTTCCAGAGAATTTGTACTAAACAAAAATAAATGTTTATATCAATTGATCAGATTACGTTTTGAAAGACTGAAATTTGACATCTATATTTTAATTTAACTATTTCAGAATAGTTTGTGTTAAACTGTGTTATATCTGCCACTCGAAATAAGTTACTATTGTCAGGGAGTTGAACTCCAGAAATTGTCAGTTAGCTTTCGATTATAACTTCTCCAGAGGTGACAACTGCAAGGTACCCACCCCCCATCAGGTCAGTTTTATTTCAGGAACATGAGATTTGTTTTATATTAAAAAAATCAACCAAAGTAATTCAACATATTAACAAAGTGAAAAAGAAAATCTATATGATCATCTTAATAGATTCAGAAAACCCTTAACAACAAGAAAATAAAAATCCAACCAATTTAAAAATGGGCAAATGATCTGAAGTGCTGTCTCAGTAAAGAAGTGATACAGATGGTAAATAAGCACACAAAAAGTTTTCCAACACCATTAGTCATTAGGTAAATGCTGATTAATACCACTTAATGCACATTAGAAAAACTAAAATTAACAAGATTGACCATCTCCCATCAACTCCTGGGGTTTCTTGTTAGCATCACAAATGTTAGAAATAGATTTCCATTAGTGATATCAAGACCGGCTGCATAATTTGTGGGGACCAAGTAAAATGGAACTACAAGGCTTCTTGTTCAAAAAATAAGAAATTATAAGATAATTGACATCAGAGCCTTAAAGTCAGAGCAAGGGATTTTAAAGCAGTCTTCCATAATCTTACAGGTCACATGTCTATGAAGCTGGCCCTGAGTGAGATTGTAAACCAAAGTAAAGATTGTCAAAATGTATTCTAATTTCAATAAATAAATGACATTAAGGGAAGAGGTCTTTCTTTCAAAACATTCTAAATAATAGATGCTGATCCTTTACCTCCATTAGGTGAAATGTATTTCCCAGTCAGGAGAGGTGGCTCATGCCTGTAATCCTAGCCCTCTGGGAGGCAGAGGTGGGAGGATTGCCTGAGTCCAAAGAGACCAGCCTGGACTACTTGGCAAGCCCTTGTCTCTACAATAAATTTAAAAAAAAAAATTAGCCAGGTGTGGTGGCACATGCCTGTTTTTCCAGCTACTTGGAAGACTGAGGCAGAAGGATCACCTGAGTTCAGTAGGTTGAGGCTGCAGTGGCCGTGAATGTGCCACTGCACTCCAGCCTAGATGACCAAGTGAGATTCCTATTCAAAAAAAAAAAAAAAAAATTCCCTCACCTCCTGCCCCCACTATGATTTGACTAGAATTAAGAACCTGCTTTGAAGAAAGCTAAGAGAAAAAGTAAAATCACTAACTGGTGAAATGTGGCAAAAAACATTGTAACCTACTGATCAAGGTTGACACCACCAAAAATTATCTGACTATTATGAAACCTTAATAAGACAGGCTGAGAGGAGTTTTACCTCTCTGGTAGTCTTTCTTCAAACCCATAACTTCAGGTTAATCATGAGATATACATCTAACCCACTCAAGTTTAGGGAGATTCTTCTAACCAGTACTGCTCAAAACTGCTAAGATCTCATAAAAGAAAAGAAAGAAGATTAAGGGCTATGAGACAAGATGACTTAATGCATTGTGGATTCCTGAAAAAAAGATCCTGGTAAAGTAAAAGGACTGAAAGGTTAGACTGAGGCAAGGTGGGCCTGTGCCACAGGAATAATGCAAGATTACAAACCAAGTATGAAGTAGAAGAAAGTAAAGTTTATTATTCACCTTTCACAGACGGAAAGGGGTTGACACTCAAAGGCAAGTATATCATCAAAAGCTGGGGAGCTGAGTATATTTAAAGCTCTTGAAGGGGAGTTCAGGCTGGGAAAAATGTCCAGAGTTTCATTGTTTGATGTAGATAACAGAAGTCAAATAAGTCGTGTGTCATGACATCACCAGCTACTGGTATCGCATGACTCTAAGTGGTGGGCGGGAGACTGGCTGCAGTAAATTGATAATAATACATCAAAGCCAGAAGCACAAATGCCTTGAACAATTTAGACTGTATACTTTCTAGTTGGTTGCAGTTTTTGTTTATTCCAAGAGTTCTGGTTCACAAGGCTAGATTAAGCATTATGCCTGAAATTCATACAAACACATGAAAGAAAGCAGTTGTTATTTAGAGACTAAGAGAACAGATATATTTTTGGGTGTTAGAAGGTTTCAATAGCCTTTTTCTTATCTAGATCTGGCAGCAGCATTTCCAGGGACATGCAGTCCTTTGTGTGTTTCCTGCTTGTCAGGAGGCTCAGTGAAGATGGTTGTGTTCCCTACGGTACCAGCCACGGTTACTGGATCCAAGGACAGTGAAGGAGGGGGCAAGGAAAAAAAAAATGTCTACTTTAAAATTTAAATGGCTTTTATATTTCAGAGATTCCCTCCTTTCAAGGACTTTACTGGAAAAACATAAAATCTAAATAAATCTAAATCTGAGGCTTAGTTAGTATGTAGTAATATACAAATGTGGGTTTCTTAGTTGTAACAAATATACCATGGCAATTTATAATGCTAACATTATGGGGAACATATAAAAAGTATATGGGAACTTTATATTATCTTTGCAATTCTTTTGTACACATAAAATTATTACAGGATAAAAAGTTTATTCAGTAAGAATAGATTCTGATTTTTGAATTAGCTATTCCAGATATGTGGATTGGACTGGAGTGATGAGAAGACATTTCCTCACTCTATCATGAGCAGGGAACAAATCCTTATGAGCTCTGTGGCATATATTCGGAAGGATAACGTTCCAGTTTTAATCATCGTATAGTAATGTGCTCCATCTTCATGTCAGAGAGCTTTTGATGATGTCAGAGAGAGAGCCCTCATCGATGGTAACTGAATCCTACTGTCAGAATATTGTTACGTTTACCTCAGGAATACTTTAATGCCTGGTATTTTCAGAAGAAAGTTCATTCACACAGAGGGTGTTTTGTTAAATCAGTGTCATACAGTTATTTAAATTCTTTTGAAAAATATGTTCAAAATCACATGGAAATTCAGCAGTAAAAGTTATTTTGAATAATCTGTCACCAGACAGTTCGATTAAATTTTGATGTAACTTTGTTACAAAGAACTTAAAACAAGCCATGTGCAAAACATGCTTTATTAAATCGTTTAGAGTCATTTATTGTCATAATTTCTGGAAAACATACAAATTGCTTTACCAAAACTTGTCAAAAAACTAGCAACTATATCTGCTTTTCTTTTCACATGAAGGCCCCTTTTCTGAATGAATATTCTAAGAAACAGTTAAAAAGAAAGTAGTGTTAATTTCAGTATATCTTTGTCAAGATAATATTTTAATAAAATTTTGAGTTTAATATGCTAGTGAAAACAAGGAAATTTAGATTTATTTTATTTAATTTATGGAAAATAAATTGCTTTATAAATGAATTAGCAAAACTCATCTCAATGTCAAACTAATTAGTGAAATCAGCCATACTTTTTCTCAGAAATGATATATTATTTTCTTCAATTTTGGTAAGCATATTAATATACTTTTGGAGGTATATTATAAAAAAAACATTTAGAAAGAACTGATTAAATACTTAGAAAAAATTAAAAAGATAATCTTTTATGACAAGTTAGCATCAAATAAAGTATATCAATTTATATTGTTATAAAAAGATAATAGTCTTTATCATTTAAAGAGTAATGATGTAATGTAACACTATGTTAAAATTGTACTATAAAGTACAAAATGCATGCTACTGTCAATTAAATATGTATAAATGTGCTATTTGGCTTTGAAAGAATATTAAGTAATAATAATTGCTAAAACATTAGGGACAACTCCACTAATTCTCTTCATCTCATTATCAATTTTTCCTTATGCATTCAATGAAAGATAAAATGCATACTACTAAAACTAATTGGTTCACCAGTTAGCATGTGATTCTAATTTTAGTTAACAGTAGGTAAAAAAGGTTTAACATTTATAAGATGAAATAAAAAGAGGATTAACTGTAATTACAATTCACATCTTATGATATGGTTTGATCAAATACATTTTAACTATCTTACTAAGTAATGCACAGAAATTCTATAAGAAAGCAAGTAAAAATTTATTGGCAGATTGTATCCATTACAGAATGAAAAAAAATGAGTCATCCTTGAAAATATTCCAGTGACAATTAAACATAGTATCATTAAAGGTTTTTCTTTCCAACTAATTATGGCCCTTGGGATGAAAATACCTGAAAAGAAATATTGCTTACTTTGGAATATGTGCAAA
Source organism: Carlito syrichta (assembly GCF_000164805.1). Classification (NCBI taxonomy): domain Eukaryota; kingdom Metazoa; phylum Chordata; class Mammalia; order Primates; family Tarsiidae; genus Carlito; species Carlito syrichta. Next base: position 347,586 of record NW_007258489.1, on the reverse strand, counting down.
AAGCCATAGTTGGAAGCTTTATATTTCTTAGTAGTGTTCTTTTTGCTTTGTTCTCAGAATACTCTCCCAAATAAAAATTAATTCTTTGATAATTGAGGGATGTGGAAGAGATGCACTTGCTAGATGAAAATTCCCATCCGTTTCCCAGACAACCCACTAAATATCAAATATCTGATTTTAGATGGTTCCTACAAAGATCCTAATCCCCACTCATAAGGTTATAAAATGTGTTTAAGATAGTCTGATATAGAAACCCTATAAAATTTTCAAATATCTTCATTAATTTTTTAAAGAAAAAGAAAAAATACTTTTAAAAACATCCCTTTGTTTTGTGCTATAGAGTTTTTACCTTCATAAATAATGAACCACATAAATAGTAGATACCTATCTATATGTAAGACTACAGTTAACACCCCAAATACAAAAGTTAAACAAAACATTTCTGTTAAAATGATCCAGTTTCACTTAATCCCAATACCTGTCTCGCTGTTCTTAGTTATTCTCAGGTTTACGATTTTACTTAACTTCCCATAGAAAAATATAAAAGTGGCCAAGAAATAAACAGCTATAATCTTCTAGCTTTATTCGAGATTATATAGTAGTCCAGATGATCTTGCATCACCTATTGGTTCCTGATTTAATGTTTGACTTCCTGATGGCCCTGTCTCTCTCACTTAAATAGCAATTTGAGAAAAAAAAAGAAGGATTTCTTCCCATTAGACTAAATATTCTATCTGTTGCTTGCTGTTCAGATTCACCAAATAACTCCTGACTTTAATCTAGCATACACTGTTTAACAAGAGCAATATAAAAAATAGTCATATGAATGATATATAATGCAAGGTAAGGCTAAGTGTCCCACCATACTAAAATCTTAAGTCTATACATAAATTTTCTTCAAACGTTAGTTATACAATTATCTTTTCAGGTCTTCTTATTTCCTGATTCATGTTTTATATCTACAAATTTGTGCTCTTCTTAAATCTGAAGATTTAACTATGTTTTTTTCACTTAACTAAATTTTTACACTAGTAATGATCCTCTTCAACTAAGTGGTTATTTATTTAAATTCTCTCGCATCTGTTCTTAACTGATGATTCTGTGGTGATTTCTTTGGAACTTCAGTTTATTAGAAATTTAAGAAGCTATTTTAAAATATCAAAATTATGTCTGCTTAGATTCCCACATAGAAATATTTTCTACATTCTACAATGCTATACTAGGTTTGATATCAAATAATATAATTGATTTTCATTGCATCTATTAAGATAGGTGATTGGCTTGTTAGTGATTAATATACGTGTATTCAAAATCATTTATGAATTTTTATTATATAGAGTACTCAAAATGAACCAGAGTAGATTTTAACTAGTGATAAAATGGTGACAAATTTATTCTTAATTATCCTTGGAATCTTTAGGTATTTGCCATCTGATTTTAGCATTTTTTTTAAAACTAGTCACAAAGATTTAGAAAAAAAATCTATTTTTCAGATAAACTGTAAGTATTTTACATGATATAAGCTTTATAAAAATTGTGATTTGACATGAACATGTACAATGAATTCTTTATGAGGAAATAAATGCTTTATTTTTCAATATTTGAAAATTATTGCTTTCAAATAATGGCACATATTTACATAGAAATATTTGATTATAAACATTACAATAAAATAAGTTTTCGATTGTTCTTTGTAGTTGCTCTGAACTCAGATCATCACAAAAGGAAGAGAAAATATTTTCTACATGAGTTTCTATGTACCACAAAGACCAAAGAATTATCTAAATTTAACTAAAATTTTAGTCAAATGGAAAGAATTATACATCATAGTGTATAGCAGTCTGATAAAGCAAATGAGGGGAGACCCCCCAAAACTCAAAATTTATTTATAAAAAATGTCTATTTTTTCCTACATGTGTAAACTTCAATAACCTTCCAAGTATTCTATTTGATGCAATACACCTATCAAGATGCTTTTCTCACTGCTCAACAGTTTTCAAACTCATCAATTTTGATGTCTTTTAGTGCTTCTGCTGTCTTTTGTTTCACCTCTTCCAATTGGTAAAACATTTCCCTTTGAGGACTTTTTTCATTGGGGAGGACTAAGTTGCTCAGGCAAGATCCTGTGAATGGGGTGGGTAGGGCATGGGGTCTGGCTCTTTTTGGTCAAAAACTGTTGACCACTCAGCACCATGTGGGTAGTGCTGTTTTAAATCACCCATCATGAAATGGGTAAATGCTTGAAAGAATCCCCTGCCAAAATTCACTGAAATGGAATGCAGTCTCTCACAACACTGTCTGGTACACTGATGCTGATGGTTTTCTAGAACACAAACCTGGCAGGGGAAGCCTGTACTACAAGGGACCTGGCCTCCAAAAGATAATTCCAATGTTGATGGTTCCCCTCTTGTACATATCTTATCTTTGGAGAAAAATAATTTAAGAATAGTTCAGGTTATCACTTTCACTTTCTAAAGTTGCATAAGGGGATGGTGACATGAAAAAAATACATCCTCTGATTCTATTTTTTCATTCTGTTTTAGGATGTAATATGATACCGTGCTAAATTTTACAGAGCACAGAATTATCTTTGTCTCCACAATTTTCATGTTCCTTTTATTAAAATACTTTTATTAGGAGTTTTAAATATAAAAAAGCATTAAAATAAGAATAGCAATGAATTAATTATGTCATCATTATTAGGAAGAACAACATAGTCTCATAAAATAGCCAAGAAGATAACTCTGTGAATGACATATCTGGACTCAATTCGTTTTATTTTTGTTTTCTTGTTCTTGTCTTGTTTTAATAGGCTTAAACAGAATGGTGCCTTACATTTGCAATTGAATTCATACTAATTCAATAAATAACTGTTAATGTACATGATTCAAATTATAATTATTTGCAGAGAGCAAATGTTCTTATAATGGCAAAGAAACAGAGACACTGACGTTAAAAGAGTTTACCATAATCATTTGGAGCCTGAAATCTAAGAACAGAGAAAGTTATTCACAACCTCTATAGGGCTTACATAGTGTTAGTTTGTGACCGCATGAGATTTTCATCCTAAAAAGATACTTGGATTAAAAGTTAAAAAATAATTTGAGGAAGTAAATAAAATTTCCTTCAGTAGGTAAATGAATGAATGAATTGTGGTAATTACATATAATGGAAAACTAACCAATGATAAAAAATGTAATATCTAACCATGAAAAGATACGAAGGAATTTTAAACACATGTTAAGTGAAAGAGGCCAATCTGAAAATACTACATACTCTGCATTTTCATTTATATGTCATCTATTTCATTTGTATGAATAGATTTAGAGGAATTGCATAGGTGAAGCACAGGAGCAATTTTAAGGTGGTAAAAATATCCCATATAATATTGTAATCATGGATATATAACACTAAACATTTTCTTAAAACCCATATAACTTCACAGCACAGAGGGAATTTTAGTGTATGCAAATTTTTAAAAGGTAATTGAACAGGTCAGGAGATCCCAGAATGGGATACAAACTATGAAAAAACAAAATATTTTTATTACAAATGCACAAAACAACTTCACTGGTGAGGTGCACTGAGCGGGGACAAGGGGCTGCTAAAGTAAGTAACTTGAGAAACTAGTCTGAGGCATGAAAGAAAAAAGAAACTATACATGGTTACTGTATTCTAGTTGATAAAGTTTTCCCACAGAGGCAGGAGTTGACAATTCTGATGCTGTTATACAGTCACTTTGGAGTTGAACAGTTAAGTAAATGAATTATGGGCTATGGAAATCAGGTTTCTCCCTGTTGTAGTGGGACTTTACAGTCAAGAAAGAGAAGGCTAGAATTATCCATGTAGAAAAGGATTCAAGCTGGAGACATCCATTATAACTCACGCTAAGATTGATAAACAAAGACATGGTACATATAGAAACATTTACAGATATGTGTATATACATGAGTTAGTAAAAGCACATATCACCTTGCTCTGTCCCAAGAGGGCCTAGAAGCAATGACACTCTCATTTTCATCCCAAGCACCAATATCTTGATTTCCAATAAAAGAAAATAGAGCAACATGGATAGGACCTTGGCAAGAATTATACAAGCCTGGAAATATATTAGCCTGGAAAATCTTTTAATGACATAGTGTAAGAAGTGCTAAAGCAAAATATACTGATGGGCTGTGTCAAAAGGACATAAGAGACAACAGAAAGAAATTCAGTCACCAAAGCTGGGACCATTTAAGCAACATTAGTATACTAGTACAGGATTTTAAGAGAGTATAAAATAAATACCCATAGGTCAATACTGATTTAAATACACAATTTCATTAATAAATAAAAGAACACAAAGAGATAAATTTTCCATGTAGAAGAATTCCATATAACTTACATAGATATTGTATCCCAAACAAGTGGGAGAATTACTCTCTACTCCTTATGTGTGGGCAGCATATAGGGACTTCTTTCGAATAAGTACAGGATGAAAAAGAAGAAGTGGAAAAACCAGGTGAACACTAATTCAGCCAAGTGATCAAGGCTGATATAAACAGTGGCAATTATATTGATGGAAATATGTGCCCTTGATATTATGTGATGAGACTGATGCTTTACTTTTGATGTTCCCCCTGCCCCCAAAGAAACCACAAATAATCCATGTCAATCATAATTGAAATACCAGAAAAATTCTAACTAAGAGAGATTCTACAAAATACCTGAAGAGTACTCCTTGAAATTGACAAGGTCATCGAAAACAAGGAAAGTCTGAGCAACTGGCCTAACCAGGAGAAGCCTAAAGACACTAAATATAATATTCTTAAACCAAAAAAGGACTTTAGTCCAATAAAAAGGCAATTTGAGTAAAGAATGGACTTTAGGTAATTATGATGCATCAGTACTGGATCATTGACTGTGACAAATGGACCGTACTAATGTAATACATTAATAATAGGAGAATCTGAATGTGGGATACATGAAAACTTTCTATTTTTAAGTTTTTAAAATGTTTTAGGCACTTTTAAAAAAAATAATAAGAATTAAGTGGATATAGAAAGAAGTATTTGAATTTAAGACATAAGCGATAAACATCATAAGGAATTGTTTGTATATACAATATAGAGATTAGGCCAAGGATATGAATTATCTTACCATATTTCATGTGTGACTGGGGTATCCAAATGGAGAAGTGAATAAATAGTTTCTACTGGAGATGTGATTTAAAACTCCTATACAATGAAATATAGAGATAATTTGGGAGTAAGCCCTAGTATGTTTTACATCTTGATGCTTATGTTGATCCTGCCATGAAAACTGAGAAAAAGAGGTAAGGAGGCGTAATGGAAAACCCAGTGGTTTGTTGTCTTAGAAGGAAAGATAAAAGTGTGTTATAAAGAAGAACTAGTTAACAGTAGCAACAGTTATTAAAAATTTAAGTAAAAGACTGGAAAAAAATTTTTCATTGGACTAAGCTACAAGCATTAAAGAACCATTTTGGTGAATGATATTGGAATTGTGGGATTATCAATTTGATAGGCTAGTGGTGAGACTAGTTGTCCTTAAACTTCACTTGGAGATTCCAAACTCCCTTCACCTCTCCACATACTATACACAAGCAATTGGACTGATAGGAGAGTGATAAGACTTGAATTGAGATAAAGCAGGATTAGAGGAAGGATTTACCTACAGTTTGCTGAGTATTATTTGTATAAAAAAGTCTGAAAAAATAAGACAATCTATCTTCTAAGGTTATATTTATGTCCCTGGCATCAATTATTGGCTATATTTTAATGATTCAGAATGATAATTTTTATAGTTCATCAACTCTCTTGAGCTTTGACTCACCCATATGTCTTACTGATAAGGTTAATTTAACATGGTCGAATAATGATGAAATGAACTTTACAACTATTCGCTGCTCGCTTATAATGCAGGAAACACTGAGTGGACAGTAAACATTTGCTACTTCTAAGCTTCATGAGTACTCAGTAGTGATAGCAGTTCCATTTTTCAGATGCAAAAGGTGCAACGTAGAGAGCTGCATTCGCCTACCCAAGATCCCAGAGGTAATGTTTTAACCAGAAGTCACATCTGTCTACCTTCAAAATGCTCACTAGTTAAATGGTGCCATACTATACTGTAAAATAGAAGGTATCAGTTTATTATCTTCAAACTTTTGGTTTCTCCTTTATACCATTTTTCAGTTAGTAGCAGTTTCCTCAACACATTCAGGTAAGCCTAAAAATGGCCAACACTATCCTTTGTTTACTTTTAAAACTAACTGCTCAAAAAATACTGTCACTTTTTCAAATATCTGCCTATTTTATGTTCTCCCCCTTACCCTAAGGCACTGCTATATTTGAGGTCATAATTTTTTTCCTGAATTATATCAATAGCCTCCCAATTGATCTCTCAGTCTTCAATCTTGTCCACATCCCTTACATATTCTTCAAGAAATAAGTGAAATCTGTGTATCTGGGTCCCCTGTTGTTTCCAAGTGAACTTTCTCCATGGTGTTCAGAAAAATAATTGATAGCTCATAGCCCAACACAAAAAGTTTTCTATCTTCTGGCCTCTGTATAATATTCCAGCATTGTATTTTACCATAAGTACACGGATAGCTTTTCATTAGCCATGGAGAACTTTTTTTTTTTTTTTTTGAGTTGGAGTCTCACTCCGCTACCCAGGCTGGAGTGCAGTGTCATGCTCATAGCCACTGCAGCTTCCACCTGCTGGGTTCAGACAATCCTTCCCCCTCAGTCTTCCAAGTAGCTAGAACTACAGGCACATGCCACCACACCCGGCTAATTTTTTGATTTACTGTAGAGACGAGATCTCACCATGTTGTCCAGGCTTGTCTTGAACCCCTGAACTCAGGCAATCCTCTTGCATCAGCCTTCCAAATTACTGGAATTACAGGCTTGAGCCACCACTTCCGGCATAGACATGAGGCACTATTTTAACTCTCAAGAACATGCTGTGTTTTTCTGTATAATTAGAACATTGCTAATTCTTTTGCTTTGGCCTGAAATACTTTTTCCCCTTTCCTATATGTTTGCCTGCACAGCTTTTATTTTACCTCAAAAACTCAACCTAAGCATTGTTTTTTTTTTTCAGGTTTTTTTTCCTCTGCTCATGTTGCATTTCAGGTCAACTTGTCTGTGATGGTTGCTCCGACATTCCTTGTTTTTGATGTTCTTGACAGTTTTGAGAAATGCCAGTCAGGTATTTTGTAGAATAGCTTTCATTTGGGATTTACCTGATTTGTTTAAAATTATAATTAAACAGGAGTTATGTTTTTATTAAGGAGAAGAAGAACATTCCCAGAGGTTAAGTGCCCTTCTCATCACATCATGTTAAGGGTTATATTATCATTTTCTGTGCTGCATTTATACACTTGTTTAAACTTTCTATTGATGGTATTTCTGCCTCAATTTCCTGTTTTGATTAGGAATTCCTGTAGTTTCTCTTAACACATAGTAACTGCTTGATTAATGTTTTGCCTTCCTTGAATAAAAATGATAGTGGGAAATTTGGGATGCTTTTGATATTACAAGAAGTTACTCTTCTATCTTTTCTATGTTTAATAACAAACTAAATAATAAATAAATAAATTGTTAAACACAATCAGAAGTGTTATTTTCCACGTAAGTGTATATAGTTTGAATTTAATTACATGAAGCAAATAATGTATAAGAGAAAGAAAATGAAAAGCTTATTAGAAAAAAATTATACAGATAATTTTGGCTGCCATATCATCCTGTGGTGACTGATAATGGCTCAAAGAATTTTATTGTTTTAATGATTGTTGAAGGCATTATTATAACCTAAGCTGCCTTGTTGACATAAAATTTTATATTTACAATTTGGAGTGCATTTCAGACTGATTACATAACGCAATAGTCTTTTGGTGTTAAAATAGCCAATACATTTATTTTTAAAATACTTCTGCTTGACTGTAGAGTTGGCCAATAATCCAACTGAATCCTTTCTATTTTAAAATCTATAAACAGATAGTGAAGCTGGGGAAAAAAGACAAAGAGATAGAAAACTGAAAATGACAAGGTAGAAATGACAACCAAAAGTTAACTAAGGTGAGAATAGAAGCCACATAAGTAAAGAGAATACTCTAAAATGTATGTAAGATAAAAATTGCTGAAAAGAAATTCATTATTTAATATAGAAAGGAAGGATAGAGTATCATGAGGTTGCAGGGTAGATTAATTTTAATTTCAAGTCAGAGGGGTTTTCAGAATTTGTGTGCTATAAAGAAAGGTGCTAGCTGTTCTCACTGGTTAGGAATAAGAAAATACCTTGACTAGCTAAGAAATGAAAATTTAGAAATAAATAAACCTGAAGTGAACCAGTAATTTATGACATGTAGTTTCTTATTGAGTATATATCTGAGAAGTGAGAGTAATTATCCCTTAGTATCCATACTCTCATTCTTCATTTTAAAATAAAACTCCTTCACATTTTTTTTAAGTGAGAAAGCAGAATTTATTAAGAGGACAGAAAAACTCCCAAAGTGGGAGGGGCCCCTAGACTGTTGCCCTCCTTCACATTTTAATAAGATACACAATCGGTTAGGAGACTCTATTTATTCAGCCTCTTTTGCAGCTAGATACGACTTCTTGACTAAGCTCTCTCAAGTTGAAGGTGGGTTGTGAACAACTACCCATAACTCTCTTTATGGGAAATTGATTGTTTCTGCCCTACAGACTGAGTTGTATCATAGTTCATAGGAACCAATTTAGATCCTATGAATTAGGGAAATAGCCCTGAGGGATGTCAGATACTGGATAAAGGGAACAAGAGTCTAGGTTACCTTGTGGTTCAGAGCAGCTTAACCATCCAGATCTCCATTTTTCTTCTGGAGAGTTATGTGGGAGAAAAAGATAAAGTTCTATTTTATCTGAGCTATGAAGTTGCAGGTCTTTTTGTTGCTGCAACATAGTTGTTGCATTAATTAAAACACAATGCAAATGTTGACTTGAGTGTAGTTGTAAACTAATAGAGATAGTTTTCATAATCAATGACTGCTTAATTAAAGATGCAAAATTCTTGTCATATAGCAATATTCAAAATAGCAGTGTGGAGATTTGTCTTTGGTTATTGTATAAAAAGAAAAAAAGCTTCCAAACCCTAACAGAAGTTGGTTATAATTGTAGATATAAAAACAACTTCAGAATCTTAAGAAAAAAAAATTAGAATCAGACGAGAAAATAATTTTTTTGTCCTCATCCCCAATTTTTTTTTCTTAGCTAGTCAAGGTGTTTTCTTGTTCCTAGCCAGTGAGAACACTAGCACCTTTCTTTATAGCACACAAGTTCTGAAAATCCTTCTGACTTGATATTAAAATTAATCTGGTAAAAGGACAAGGAAGAACTCCAAAACGATCAGTGGTGAGTCCTGGCTGACACAAACGCCCTCCTCCCCAGCAATCCTCTGAATGTTAGACCCACATAGCTGGGTCACAACTGAGAGGGACAAATCCAGATGCAGCCTGGACGTCAGTCACAAGGAGAACCACATTTCAGGATAGGCCTGGCTGGAGCAACTGCGTGAGAGTAGATACCTGAGGAAGAAACTATCCTGTACATCGCCACCAGAGATGTCCCTGACCACAGGAGAGTGGGAGGGGAGGACTGCAGCCCCACCCACCTCACTGCCCCTCCTCCTTCCCTGCTCCACTCCCTGAGGAGAGAGTGAAAGAGGTGGCTCTGCAGGAGAGATCAGATTAGGGGAACAACTACAGAGTCTGCCATAAGAGGACAGGTTTTCTTGTCTCTGTTTTTGTTTTTTATTTTGTTCTGTTCTGTGTTTTTCAAATTTTCAATTATTTTTTACTTTTAAAAATTTTCTGTTAGTTCATCTATTTTTAAAATATTTTTCCTTTGTGCATGAATGTGTATGTGAAGCTTTGAACTGCATCCCCTTCCCAATTTTTTTTTCTTTCTTTTCTTTTTTCATTTCTTCCTGCTTTTATTTGTCATTCTCTATGTGTATAGGTGAATGATTGAGTATTCATCTTTTGATTTTGCTGTTGGTTTTTGCTCTTTTGTTCTTATGGGTTTATTTTTTTAATATTCATTTTTTTACAATTTAAGAGATGTGTCAATATATGTGTGAGGTGTGAGGGTTCCACCCGAACCCTCCCACCTTTTCTTTTCTCTTTTTTTTTTCCTGTTTCCTTATTCTCTCCCCTTTGGTCTTCTTGTCTTTCTTCTCTATTTACTTCATACTAGGCATGTGTGTGTGTATTTAGTTAACTTGGGGTTTTTCTGTTGTTGTGGTTTGTTTTGTCTTGCTTTGTTATTATTGCAGATTGTTTTGTGGTGTGGATTGGTTTCTGCTTTGCATCATCATATAGAGTGGTGATGGGGAGTGCATCTCAGGGAAAACATACCACAATAAGTAAACATTTTAAATGGCAAGTAGCATCTGACTCCTAGCACCCCATTCCCCGGATTTCAAAAAACTACAAGAAACAGCAATCCATTACTCGGATTTCAAAAAACTACAAGAAACAGCAAAGCTTCCTATCCACTATCATATTTCAAGATAGAACAAATCCAGAGCCTGGATCAGGGAAGAAGAGAGGACTGAGCAAACATCAGAAGGGAAAGCCTCTCCCATTGACACTGAATAATAGAATTAGAGAGAGAGAGAGAGAGAGAGAGAGAAAAGATATCTGTCACAAATGAGGAAAAGTCAAAGGAAGGCCTCAGGCAATTCCAAGTCAACCAGAGACAAAACTGAGAATTCAGACCTTGGTGTCCAAACAATGGAAGTCACCAAAGACTGGCCCCAGAATGTGACAGGGATCAGGGAATGGTTGGAAAAAGTAAATAAGACTCAAGAAAGACAAGATGCAACTCTGAAAGAACTTGTAACAGAGATTCTGGCAATAAAAAACTTCATCCAGGAAATAAATAACAAGATGACAAGCATGGAAAGCAGAATCAATCTGGCTGAAAAAAGAATCTCTGAACTTGAAGACCAGAACATGGAATTAATTTGATCTGTAAAAAAAATAGAAAAAAGACTCCAAAAGATGGAACAAAGCCTACAAAAGATGTGTGATTATATCAAGAGGCCGAACCCACACCTGATTGGTATCCCAGAAGAAGAAAGGGAAAATGAGAACAACTTGGAACAAGTATTCCAGGAGGTAATCCAAGAAAACTTTCCCCATCTCACCAGAGATGTGACCAGCCAAGCACAAGAGATACAGAGAACCCCCACAAGACATCAAATGAGAAGACCAACCCCTAGACACATAGTAATTTGCCTATACAAAGGAGTCACAAAAGAAAAAACCCTAAAGGCAGCAAGAGAGAAAGGTAACACTACCAACCAGGGAAAACCAATCAGAATAGCAGCAGACCTATAGGCAGAAACACTACAAGCAAGAAGGGATTGAAGCCCTATATTCAAAGTCTTCAAAGATAAGCAATTTAAACCAAGAATTTCCTATCCAGCCAAGCTCAGCTTCATCAGTGATGGAGAATTAAAATCCTTCCTGGACATCCAATCCGTAACAGATTATGCAGCTTTTAGACCAGGTCTACAGGAGACACTTAAAAAGGTATTAAGCACAGAAGAAAGAAAAACAAAAGAATCACTACACACTTCCCAAGAGAACAGCAGAGCACAGAATCAACAGCGAATACAGCACAACAAGAAACTTGAAAACACACACATACACCAACCCAAAAGCCAAAAGAAAACAAGCAAGCAAAGAAAAAACTTGATAAGAACTTCATGACAGGTATAAGCAATTACATTCTAATAATCAACCTGAATGTGAATGGACTAAATGCACCACTGAAAAGACACAGAATGGCACACTGGATAAGAAATCATGACTCCATTATTTGCTGCATACAGGAGACTTATCTCACTACAAAGGACACACACAGACTCAAAGTTAAAGGATGGAAAATGAGTTTCCAGGCAAATGGATCGCAAAAGAAGGCAGCAATTGCAATCTTAATATAAGACAAAATACCCTTTAAGCTATCAAAAATTTTAAAAGATGCAAAAGAACACTACATAATGATAAGAGCTTCAATCCATCAACAAGCAATATCCATCATAAACATATATGCACCCAACACAGGAGCACCAGCATTTATAAAGCAACTACTAAATAAACTAAAA
>NW_007258489.1:184288-335244 GCF_000164805.1 Carlito syrichta | reverse complement strand
CACTTCCCCAAAGCCCACAAAGACATGGACATTAAACAGCATGATGCTGAACAATGAATGTGTCAACACTGAAATCAGAGAAGAAATTGAAAGATTCTTGGAAACAAATGAAAATGAAGAAACATCTTACCAAAACCTTTAGGATGCCATGAAATCAGTTCTAAGAGGGGAATTTATATCTCTATGAGCACACATCAAGAAAATGGAAAGATCTGAAGTTGAGAACCTAACAAATCACCTAAGGGAGCTGGAAAGAGAAGACCAAAACCCCAAATTTAGCAGAAGAATCCAAATCACAAAAATAAGAGCCCAAATACAGGACATAGAAGACAAAAATATTACAGAAAACATTAACAAAACAAAAAGCTGATTCTTTGAAAGAATTAACAAGATTGATAGGCTTTTAGCCAGAATGACCAAGAAAAAGAGAGAAAAAGCCCAAACAAACACAATTAAAAATATAAAAGATCAAGTCACAACCAGCCCCGAATAAATACAAAGGATTATAAGAGATTACTAAGTACACCTATATGGAAATAAACTTGATAACCTAGATGAAATGGAGGACTTTCTGACATCACATAACCTTCCCATGTTAAAACAAGAAGACATTGAGACACTAAATAGACCAATAACAATCCAGGAAATTGACTCTGTCATACGAAGACTACCTACCAAAAAAAGCTCTGGACCAGATGACTTTTCATCAGAATTCTACAAAACATACAAGGAGGAACTGATACCAATCCTACTGAAAGTATTCCAGGCAATTGAGAAAGATGGAATTCTCCCCAAATCATTTTACAAAGCTCACATCACACTGATACCCACACAGGGTAAAGATCCAACAAAGAACGAGAACTACAGGCCAATATCCCTTATGAACATAGATGCAAAAGTCCTCAACAAGATTCTAGCAAATTGGATCCAGAAACACAACTCAAAAATCACCCACCATGACCAAGTAGGTGTCATCCCCAGGATGCAGGGCTGCTTCAACATTCGCAAGACCATAAATGTCATTAAATGCATCAACAGATGTAAAAACAAGAATCACAGGATTATTTCATTAGATGCAGAAAAGGCTTTTGATAAAATCCAGCATCCCTTCTTGATAAAAACCCTCAAACACCTAGGTATAGAAGGAACATATCTCAAAATAGTAAGTGCCATCTATTACAAACCGACAGCTAACATATTGCTAAATGGACAGAAACTAGAAACATTCCCCCTGAAAAGTGGATCAAGACAAGGCTGCCCACTCTCATCCCTCTTGTTTAATATTGTGTTGGAAGCCGGGCTCGGTGGCTCAGCCTGTAATCCCGCGCCTTTGGGAGGCTGAGGTGAGTGGATTGCCTGAGCCCGCGGGTTCGAGACCCGCCTGGGCAGCGAGACCTCATCTCTACAATAAATCAAAAAATCAGCTGGGCATGGTAGCGCATGCCTGTAATTCCGGCTACTCGGAAGGTTGAGGCGGAAGGATCGCTGGAGCCCAGCAGGTCGAGGCTGCGGTGGCCGGGAGCGGCCACTGCACTCCAGTCTGGGCGACAGTGAGACTCCAACTCAAAAAAAAAAAAAAAAAAAAAAAATATTGTGTTGGAAGTCCTAACTCAAGCAATTAGACAAGAGAAGGACAACAGCGTATCCAAATAGGAAAAGAAAGTCAAGTTATCCCTCTTTGCTGATGATATGATCCTATACCTTGAAAATCCAAGAGAATCTGTAAAAACCTGCTTGCACTGATAAAAGACTTTGGCAAAGTTTCAAGGTACAAAATAAATGTGCAAAAGGCAGTTGCATCCCTATACACTAACAATAATCAGGCAGAGACTCAAATAAAAAACACAATCCCATTCACAATACCCACCAAAAAAATGAAATACCTGGGCATCTTCCCAACCAGAGAAGTGAAAGACCTTAACAATGAGAATTACAAAACACTGCTCAAAGAAATCCAAGAAGACACAAACAAATGGAAAAATATCCCATGCTCATGGATAGGAAGAATCAACATTGTTAATATGTCCATCCTACCAAAGGCAATCTACAGATTTTACACAATCCCCATTAAATTACCAACATCATTCTTCTCAGAACTGGACATGATAATACAGAAATTTATATGGAAACATAAATGACCACGAATAGCCAAAACAATCCTTAGTTAATGAAACAAAGCAGGATGTAACACACTTCCAGACTTCAAACTTTACTGTAAGGCTACAGTAATCAAAATAGCCTGGTATTGGTACAAGAACATGCACATAGACCAATGCAACAGGATAGAGATTCCAGAAGCACAGTCTCAATTCTTCACCAACTCATCTTTGACAAAGCCTCCAACAACAACCACTGGGGAGAGGAGAACCTATTCAGTAAATGGTGCTGGGAAAACTGGTTGAACACATGAAGAAGACTGAAACAGGATCCCTACCTATCATCATACACAAAAATTAACTCTAAATGGATCAAAGACCTCAAACTACATAAACTTTAGAATATGCAGGAGACACTCTTATTGAAGTTGGAACTGGCAACCAATTCCTGATCAAAACCTGAAGTGCCCAGGCCATAAGAGATAAGATAGACAAGTGGGACCTCATCAAACTGACAAGCTTCTGCAAAGCCAAAGAAACCATCAAGGGAGCAGGGAGACAGCCCACAGAAAGGGAAAATATATTTGCCAACTGTATATCTGACAAAGGTCTAACATCTAGAATCTACAAGGAATTCAAATGCGCCGAAAGGAAAAAAACAAACAGTCCCTTTAAAAAGTGGGGAAAAGACATGAATAGACACTTCTCAAAAGAAGATATATAGGCAGCCAAAAGGCACATGAAAAAGTGCTCAGTTTCACTCAATAGTAGAGAAATGCAAATCTAAACCACATTGAGATACCACCTAACCCCTATAAGAATGGCCATCATTAATAAAACAAACAACAACACATGCTGGTGAGAATGTGGACAAAAAGGAACACTTCTACACTGCTAGTGGGAATGCAGAATAGTGCAACCTCTTTGGAAGACAGTGTGGCGATTTCTGAAAGAACTAGAAATTGACCTTCCATATGACCCAGCAATTCCCCTATTGGGAATATACCCAGTGGAACTAAAATCATTCTACAAAAAGATACCTGCACATGTATGTTTGTTGTAGCTCTACTCACAATAGCAAAAGCATGGAACCTACTGTGTTGCCCATCGAAGCTGGACTGGATAAAAAAAAAAATGTGGTACATATACACAATGGAATATTATGCAGCCATAAAGAAGGACAAATATATGGACTTTGGAGCAACTTGGATGGATTTGGAGCCAATCATACTCAGTGATCTATCATAGAAACAAAGAACATAGTACCATGTGTTTCATTCATAAGCAGACTGTGAACAATTATAATACTATAAGAAAGCATTTGGCAGTAATGGAAAACTGCCAGGGGATGCGGGGTGGGATTGGCAGTTGAGGGAAACTGCTAGGGGAGAGAGGGGAATACCTCATCAAGGGTACCTGCATGATCAATGTTTGTATACCTAACGCTGAATTGTACCCCACTTCTTTATAATAAATTTTTAAAAAGGCCTAGAAACAAAACAGTTTCAACAAACCAAAAAAAAAAAAAAAAAAAAGCTGATATGAATTTGATACAAAAAAAAACCCCACATTGAGATATCACACACAAAAAAAATTAATCTGCCCTGCTACCTCATCTGTCTGTCATCTGGTGGGGCTTTGGAAGGGCAGATGGACTGGATACAGACTCCTCCGCAGTCCTGATTACTTGCATCTCTTCATTCTTAGTAATGCTTTGCTTTTTCTTACTTTCTCCTATTTTGTTCTTAACTTTAGCAAGTTACTAGGTCATTTTTTTGGCAAGTACTTAAAGATAACCAAACATAACCTTAAGAAAATTCTCATGAGGTAAATTTGACAAACCTGGAAAGAGTCACTAATTCAGGAAAAGCAAACCGGAAGCAGCGGTCTTTTGAGGAACGATGCTTCAGATGGTAAGACAATTATTTTCACACTACAATGTAGATTAAAATATAGATTGAAAAAATTTTAAGTGGAAGAATCTTGGAAGAGTACAATTCTAATATATTGTCATCTGAGTCATAAAAAATAGGTGTAAGTAAATATTGAATTCATAATTAATTATTTTGTATACTACTTCATGTTTCTTCCAATTTCCATCTTAAGTAAGTTATTTAGCATAGCATAGCTGTCCTTTGTGTGATTTTAAATAATGAAATAGATCACAGTGTCCTGTGATATGGATACATTATTTTATGATGTTTTTCATTTTACAGAAAAACTTTATGGAAAAGAAAACCTTTATTCAATTGTGAAATAACCTCATTAACCAGTTTTTTCAATAATCATTAGTTTTGACTGATATTTTAGTATCTTTCATATTAGATGAGTTAGTAATAATATTCAATGATCAAGTTAATAATAAAGAAAATTTACATATGGAAATTTTGGTATTATTTTATTTTATTATTATTTTTATTTTTTATATAATCAATATTTTTTATTTTGATATTGTGGGGTACAGTTAAGGGTTAGGTATACAAATGTGCTTCATTCAGGCACCCTTGTTGATAAGATGTGTCTCCCTGTCCCAAGACAGATATTGACTACCATTAATCCCATCTCCCTTCCTCTCCGCCCATAGTTTCCCACCACTGTCAGTCCTTTTCTTATAATATTACATTGGATGTTCAAGGTTCACTAAATGAGTGAGAACTTGTGATACTCAGATCTTTGTTTCTGTGAGAGATCACTCAGTATTATAGACTCTAGTTCCATCCAGGTTGCTGCAAAATTCATGATTTTGTTTTTTTTTTTATGGCTGTGTAGTATTCCGTCGTGTATATGTACCACAATTTTTTCATCCAGTCCTCTTTTGATGGACAACATGGTTGCTTCCAGGTTCTTGCTATTGTGAACAACGCTGCAATAAACATACGTGTGCAGGTATCTGTTTGATAGAGTGATTTGAGGTCTTCAGGGTATATTCCCAGTAGGGGGATTGCAGGGTCTATGGGAGGTGAATATTGAGAGCTTTTGGGAATTGCCAACTGTTTTCCACAGAGATTGCACTAGTTTGCACTCCCTCCAACAGTGTAGAAGTGTTCCCTTTTCACCACACCCTCTCCAGCAACTGTTATTTTTTGAGTTATTGATAATTGCCATTCTGACTGGAGTTAGGTGTTATCTCAGTGTGGTTTTGATTTGCATCTCCCTGATGATTAGTGAGGTTGAACATTTCTTCATGTGTCTTCCTTTGAGAAGTGTCTGTTCATATCTTTTGCCCACTTTATAATGGGGTTATTTGTTTTTTTTTTTCCTTTTAGCACATTTGAGTTCCTTGTAGAAGCTTGTCAGTTTAATGAGGTCCCACTTGTCTATCTTCCCTCTTATGGACTGTGGGTTTCGGGTTTTGCTCAGGAATTGGATGCCAGTTCAAATTTCCATAAGGGTGTGTCCTGCGTTTTCTAAGGTTCTTATGGTTTGAGGTTTTTCATTTAGGTCTCTGATCCATTTAGAGTTAATTTTTGTGTATGGGGTTACATGGGGGTCTTGTTTGAGTCTTCTGCACGTGGTCAGCTAGTTTTCCCAGCACCATTTACTGAATAGGTTCTCCTCTCTCCAGTGGTGGGTGGTGGAAGTTTTGTTGAAGATGAGTTGCTTGAGAAATTGAGGTTTTGCTTCTGGAATCTCAATTCTATTCCATTGGTCTATATGCCTTTTCCTGTACCAATACCAGGCTGTTTTGATTATTATAGCTCTATAGTAAAGTTTGAAGTCTGGTAATGTGATACCATCTGCTTTGTTTTTTTGCTGAGGATTGCTCTGGCTATTCTTGGTTGTTTGTGTTTCCATATGAATTCCTGTGCTGTTTTTTCTAGGTCTGAGAAGAATGTTGCCAGTAGTTTGATGGGTATTGCATTAAATCTGTAGATTGCCTTAGATAGGATGGACATCTTCACATTGTTGATTCTTCCAATCCATGAGCATGGGATATTTTTCCACTTGTTTGTGTCATCTTTGATTTCTATGAGCAGAGTTTTGTAGTTTTCATTGTAAAGGTCTTTTGCATTTCTGGTTAGGAAAATACCAAGCTATTTCATTTTTTGTATGTGGCTATTGTGAATGGAATTGTGCTTTTTATTTGGGCTTCTGTTTGCTTATTATTGGTGTAAAGAAATGTGATTATCTTTTGCACATTTATTTTATATCCTGAGACTTTACCAAAGGCCTTTATCAGTGTAAGGAGGTTTTTGATAGATTCTCTTGTGTTTTAAAGGTATAGAATCATGTCGTCTGCAAAGAGGGATAACTTGACTTTCTCTTTTCCTATTTGGATATCCTTGATTGCCTCCTCTTCTCTGATTGCTCTAGCCAGGACTTCCAATACTATATTGAACAGGAGGCGTGAGAGTGGGCATCCTTGTCTTGTGCCAGTTTTCAGGGGAAATGGTTCCAAGTTTTGTCCATTTAGGAGTATGCTGACTATGGGTTTCTCATAGATGGCTTTTACTATTTGGAGGTATGTTCCCCATATGCCTAGGGTTTTTATCAAGAGGGGGTACTGGATTTTATCAAAAGCTTTTCTGCATCTAATGATATAATCATGTGGTTTTTGTTTTGACATCTGTTGATGTATTTAATTACATTTATGGTTTTATGAATGTTGAACCAGACTTGCCTCCCAGGGATGAAGCCTACTTGGTCATGATGGATTATTTTTGAGATGTATTGTTGAATCCGGTTTGCTAGGATCTTGTTGAGAATTTTAACATCCATGTTCATCAAAGATATTGGCCTGTAGTTCTCTTTCTTTGTTGGATCTTTACCTGGCTTGGGTATCAATGTGATGTTAGCTTCGTAAAATGATTCGGGGAGAGTTCCATCATTCTCAATCGCCTGGAATGCCTTCAGTAGGATTGGTATCAGCTCCTCTTTAAATGTTTAGTAGAATTCTGCTGGAAAGTCATCTGGTCTAGGGTTTCTTTTTTTGTAGGTAGTTTTCTTATTACATAGTCAATTCCCTTGATTGTTATTGGTCTACTTAGGGTCTCAATTTCTTCTTTTTTCAACCTAGGCAGGATGTGTGATGACAGAAAGTCTTCCATTTTCTTAAGGTTTTCAAGTTTGTTTCCATACAAGTGTACATAGTAGTCTCTAATGATCTTTTGTATTTCTTCAGGGTCAGATGTGACTTCATCTTTTGTGTTTCTGATTGTGCTTATTTGGTTTTTTTCTCTCTCTTTTTGGTCAATCTAGCTAGGGGATCATTGATCTTGTTTATCCTTTCAAAGAACCAGCTTTTTGTTTCATTGATTTTTTGTGTTATCTTTTTGTCTTCTATGTCCTGGATTTGGGCTTTTATTTTGATGATCTGGATTCTTCTGCTGAAATTAGGGTTTTTGTGGTCTTGCTTTTCCAGCTTCCTTGGGTGACTTGTTAGGCTGTTAATTTGTGATCCTTCCATTTTCTTCATGTGTGTTTGTAGGGTTATAAATTCCCCTCTTACTACGGGTTTCACGGTGTCCTGGAGATTTTGGTAAGATGTTTCTTCATTTTCATTTGTTTCCAGGTAGCTTTAAATCTCTGTTTTAATTTCATCATTGACCCAGGAGTTGTTTAGCATCTTGCTGTTTAGTGTCCATGTCTTTGTGGGTTTTCAGGGGACCTTGTTGGTGTTAATGTTTATTTTTATTCCACTGTGGTCTGAGAATATGCATGGTAAAATTTCGGTCCTTTTAAATTTGCTTATGCTTGACATATGGCAAGTATGTGGCTGATCTTAGAGTATATTCCCTGCAGTGATGAGTAAAATGTGTATTCTGTGGTCTTTGGATGGAGGGTTCTGTATGTATCAATTACGTCCATTTTATCAAGAGTCACATTGATGTTTTGGATCTCATTGCTGATTTTTTGTCCTGATGATTTATCTAGGTTTGTGAGTGGGGTATTGAAGTCCCCTGCTGTGATAGTATTGGAGTCAATATTTTTTTTAGTTTACCTAGAAGGTGCTTTATGAAAGTTGGTGCTCCTATGTTGGGTGCATATATGTTTAGGATGAATATTTCTTGTTGATGGATTGAACCTTTTATCATTATGTAGTGACCTTCTGTATTTTATTAAATTTCTGATAGCTTAAAGGGTATTTTGTTTGAGATTAAGATCATGACTCCTCCTTTCTTTTATGTTCCGTTCGCCTGGAAATTTGTTTCCCATCCTCTTATTTTGAGTCTGTGAGTGTCCTTTCTAGTGAGGTGAGTCTCTTGAAGGCAATAAATTGTTGCCTGGTGATATTTTATTCATTTTGCCATTCTATGTCTTTTCAGTGGTGCATTTAGTTCATTCACAGTCAAGCTAATTATTGAAATGTGAGAATTGATCCTTATCATAATGTTCTTACAGGGTTGTTGTTGTTCTTCCTGTTTGTGTGTTGTCTTTTTTTTGGTTTTGGAGTTGGTACATGTGTGTTTTTAATCTTTTGCCTGTACTCTTGTGAAGAACATTATTGTTCTTTTTTCCTTCTCTTCTGTGTTCAATACTTTCTTAAGTGTTTCTTGTAGAGGCGGTCTGGTGGCAGCGTAGGTTCTTAGGGATTAGATATCTGGGAAAGATTTCAATTCTCCCTCACTGATGAAGCTTAACTTGGCTGGGTAGGTTATTCTTGGTTGAAATTATTCATCTTTTAGAACTTTGAAGATAGGGCTCCAAGCTCACCTAGCCTGGAGGGTTTCTGTAGATAAACCTGCTGCTATTCTAATTGGTCTTCCCTGGTAGGTAGTCTGACCTTTTTTTCTTGCTGCCTTTAGGATTTTTTCTTTTATACCTACTTTGTTTAGGTGAATTATTATGCATCTGGGAGTTGGTCTTCTCATTTGTTGTCTTGCAAATGTTCTCTGAATCTCTTGTGTTTGAATTATTGCATCACTGATGAGATGAGGGAAGTTTTCTTGAATGATTTCATGAAATGTTTGCTCCGGTGTGACCTCTGTTTCTCTCTCTGCCTCAGGAAGGTCAATTATTCTTAGGTTCAGTCTCTTGAAGTAATCATTCATCTCTTGAAGTTTTGTTCTGTCTTTTTGAGTTTCTTTTCTATGTTTTTGACAGTTTTGGTTAGTTCTGTGTTTTGGTCTTCAAGCTCTGAGATTCTTTCTTCTGCTTGGCTAATTCTGCTTTCCATGCTTATTAGTTTGTTATTTATTTCCATCACAGTATTCTTTACTGCTGTTATTTCTGACATCAGCTCCTCCCTATTTTCCTCTTGTCTCTCCTCAACTTTTTTATTCTCTCTAGTAATGTCTTGATGTCTGGGTTTGTTGCAGGTGACCAGTCATTCTTGGGGCCCTTCATTGTTTGTGTTCCGAAGTCTGTTTTCCTAGTGTCTGAACTCCCAGGGGTCTGTGTGAGACCTGTATTCTTCTTTTGGTTTTTTTTCATTTGTGCAGCTTTTTCTTTCCCTACTTTTTCCTTCCCTCCCTGTCACCATCTTCTTTAATTCTGTTATTTGGGGTAGAGGAGTTGCTTTTACTTCTGTTTGTTCAGTCTCCTATTCTTCTTTATATATGTCCTCTTACTTCATTCAATTCTGGAGTTGCACTGTAGGTTGGGGGTGGTCCTTTTTGCAGTTTTGAGATTTACTTAAGTGGGAAGCCATTATTCAAAATCTATATGCAGGTCCTGGTATCTGCCAACAGGTGTATGGATAATCTGAAACCCACTTCCCACTGCATTGGAATCTTTCTGTGCAGTGGGGTTGTAGGTTTACTCCCTGAAATAAAATGAGGTTAACAGAGGGAAGAGAAGGGAGCAGACAATGGGGGGAAGAGGCGAATGGAGAAAGAGAGGAGTAAGGGGGAAAACAGATGAGTGTACCAATAAATTGAGAGAGAGACCTAAACTGAAATAGATAAAAATAATAGACTATGGCTACAGACTAACCTACTTCCATACAAAAAAAACTAAAACATACAGTGATGCTAACATACAAGCTAACCAACCTACTTATTGGTGTGCTGTTCCTCTATACAAAGATATGGTTTACAGAGAGGAGAAAAGAGAAGAAAAGAAAAAAAAATAAGGAACAAAACAGTAGGAATAGAAGCAAGTCAGTAAACTAACAGAACCAATCTAGCACACTCTGAGACTTTTTGTTTAATTCCAGTGTCCTTTCAGCTCCAATTTCTAGCTGTCTTTTCAGGCTGGTAAGTTTGTTCACAGTTAGGGTCAGTTGCCCCTGACTTGCTGTGAAGGGCAGTTCAGTTCACCACTCAGTTCACCACTGCCCAGTTCACCAGTCAAATCTGGCCTGTGTCTGTTTATCAAGCTTGTTTTTCCCATTTCAGTGTTGTTACCTTGAATTGCCAGCAGGTGGTGATATCTCACCACTCTAGATGGTCTTTATCTCAGCTGCTCGCCCCAGAGGGAATGAAGCTGGACAGAAGCCGGAGATAGGAGCCTGTCTCAAGGCACACAGGAGGAGACCCACAGCCTGGCAGAACGTCACAGTGGCAGTAGAGGTGGCAGCGATCTCAGCAGATCTTGCCTGCAGGGGCTTCAAAGTCTGAAGTCATGGATCACGTCAGGCACGGGCGGCACAATGTGCAATGGTCGCCACAGAGGTGGTGGTGGCGATGGCGGCAGCAGCGGCTGCCCAGACTACCATAATGCTTCAGCGGTGTCAATGGCCAAGCTCCATGTGAAGAGCAGGCTGCTGATGATGGAATCTGCAGCCCCCGGGGAGAGAGCCAGAGTCCTTCTGCATCCTCCTTTGCAGAGGGTCTCGTATACCAAGCTGCCCCATCGGCATCTTGCTGGAAGTCTATTTTATTTTATTAAATATCCCAAATAACTTTTAGAAATAAGTAATTTCTTCAGACACCTTCACATAGAGAACAATAAGTGTATTTTTCTTGCAAAACAGACGTTATTTATTGGCTACTAAAATAAAAAGTGAACAGAAAATTTAGACAGTATGTGTGAGGAATAAATAGAATGGTGACAAGCCCAATTTCTTTTTTTTTTTTTTTTTTGAGTTGGAGTCTAACTCTATTGCCCAGATAGGAGTGCAATGGCTGCTCCCGGCCACTGCAGCCTCGACCTACTGGGCTCTGGTGATCCTTCCGCCTCAGCCTTCCAAGGAGCTGGAACTATAGGCATGCACTACCATGCCCAACTAATTTTTTGATTTATTGTAGAGATGAGGTCTTGCCAAGTTGCCCAGGTGGGTCTCAAACCCGTGGGCTTGGGCAATTCACTCACCTCAGCCTCCCAAAGCATGGGATTACAGGCTGAGCCACCGAGCCAGGCCAAATCCAATTTCTTAAAGCATAGGATGAACCTTCTTGATAAAAACTCATGAAAACCTAGACATAGATGGAACATACCTCAAAACAGTAAGTGCCATATACAATAAACCCACAGTCAGCATACTGTTACACAGACAGAAATTGGAAGCATTTATCTTGAAAACTAGAACAAGGCTGCCCACTCTCACTCTTCCTGTTCTACACAGTGTTGGAAGTCCTTTAGAGCAATCAGACAAAAGAAGGAAATGAAAGGTATCCAAATAGAAAAAGAGGAAGTTAAGTTATTTCTCTTTGCTGACAACATGATTCTATACCTTGAAAACCTAAAAGAATCTGTCAGAAACCTTCTTGTACTGATAAAGGACTTTGGCAATGTCTCAGAGTATAAAGTAAATGTACAAAAGACAGTAACACACCAACAATAAAGAGACAGAAAACCAAATAAAAAGTACAATCCCATTCACAGTAGCCACACAAAAAAAAGAAAGAAAGAAAACTTTGGCATCTTCCTAACCAGAGGCGTGAAACATCTTTATGATGAAAACTATGAAACACTGCTCAAATAAATCAAAGAGGACACAAACAAATGGAGAAATATTCCATGCTCATGGATTGGAAGAATTAACATTGTTAAGATGTCCATCCTACCAAAGGCAATCTACAGATTCAACACAATACCTATTAAATTACTAACATCATTCTTTCCAAACCTGGAAATGACAATACAAAAATTCATATGAAAACATAAAAGGCCATAACTAGCCAAAGCAATCCTTAGCAAAAGAAACAAAACATGAGGTATCACACTTCCAGACTTCAAACTCTACTATAAAGCTACAATAATCAAAACGGGCTGGTATTGGTACAGGGAAAGGCATATAACCAATGGAACAGGATAGAGATGCTGGATGCAAAACCTCAATTTCTCAACTAACTCATCTTTGGACAAAGCCTCCAACAACAACCACTGGGGAGAGGAGAATCTATTTAGTAAACGATGCTGGGAAAACTGGCTAACCACATGCAGAAGATTAAAACAAGACCCCTATCACCATACACAAAAATCAACTCTAAATGAATCAAAGACCTAAATGTAAAGCCTCAAATTATAAGAATCCTAGAAGAAAATGTAGGAAACACCCTTATGGAAATTGGAATATGCAACCAATCCCTGATCAACTCTCCAAAAGCGAATGCCATAAAAGATAAGATAGACAAATGGGGCTTCATCAAACCAAAAAGTTTCTGGAAAGCAAAAGAAACCATCAAGAGAGTGGGGAGATAGCCCACAGAATGGGAAAAATATTTGCCAACTGTAAATCTGACAAATGCTTCTAACATCTAAGATCTACAAGGAACTCAAACATGCTGAAAGGAAAAAAACAAACAATCTCATTAGTAAATGGACAAAGGATAGGAATAGACACTTCTCAAAAGAAGACATACAAGCCTCCAACAGATACATTAAAAAATACTCAGTCTCACTAATCATCAAGGAAATGCAAATTAAAACCACACCAAGATACCACGTAAATCCAATCAGGATGGCCATCATCAGTAAATCATAAAACAAAAGATGCCGGAGAGGATGTGGGTAAAAGGGAATGCTTCTACATCGGTGGTGGGAGTGTAAGCCAATACAATCTCTGTGGAAAACAGTGTGGCGATTTCTAAAAGGTCTGAAAATTGACTTTCCATACTATCCAGCAATTCTCCTTCTGGGAATATACTTGGAGGAACTTAAATCACTCTATGAAAAAAATATCTGCACACACGTTTGTTGCAGCATTATTCACAATAGCAAAAACATGGAAACAACCGTGCTGGCCATTGAAAGTGGACTGAATAAAGAAAATGTGGTACATATACATGGTGGAATATTATGCAGTCATAAAGGAAAACAAAATTATGAACTTTGCACCAACCTAGATGGAATTAGAGTCTATAATACTTTGTGATTTATCACAGAAACAAAGATCTGAGTATCACACGTACTCACTCATAAGTGGACCCTGAACATTTATCATAATACTATAAGAAAGGGATTGGCAGGAATGGGGCACTTATGCAGGGGGCAGGAGGGCATAACATCAATAAGTGTACCCAAACTTTACCTGTTTGATGACTACTTATGTACCTAATCCTGAATTGTACCCACATCTTTAAAATAAAAATAAAATTTTTTAAAAAGCATAGGTTGAGGACAGTTATGATTCATGTTTTATTTTTACACACATATATATCATAAAAATAGTAAATATACCAGACAACACTAATACTAATGGTCAGTGGAACCTGCTTTGTGAAAGAGGACATAGAGTTGTCTCTCTAGTCTAACATCATATTAGAATCACCTGGAGAGCCTTGAGTAATGACTAACTCCTGGAACTGCCTTCAAATAATCTGATTCAGTTAGTGTAGAGTGGACTTCACACACCGATTTATTCTCAAACCTTTCACTGATTCTAATGTGTAACTGGTTTGAGAAATTGGACTCTTGACTAATTTAAAATAATCTATTACAAATATGTTTGAGTGTGGGGGGTGTGTGTGTGTGTGTGTGTGTGTGTGTGTGTGTGTGTGTGTTGCTTTGCAGCTGTTGTTTTTGCTTTATGGTTTGGGCTGCTGAACTATTTGAATAAATCCTAACAGTGACAGCTGTCCAGCAATTAGGAATCTCCATCTTACTTATAAAATAATCTTACTAGAAAATAATCTTGTTTTTTATCTCCCTATAATTAGCTGTTAACATTTCCATAATTAATTCCATGCTATGCAGTTTTTAAATTGGCAGATAATTATGTGAAGAAACTACAAGAAAGAAGACAAACTATATTTGATAACAGATTTTTTCCCCAGAAAACCAGATTTTAATTAAATAAATAAAGCCTACTTTCAGTGTTCAGTAAATTGTCTTTAATGTATGTTATATTTCATCTTGAACTAGTTCTGAAATCACAGTGTGCATAAAAACTACTTTATTCTGTAACATTTGCCAAATAAACATATATACTCATTGTTTTTTGAAATTGTTAATTGAGAAATATTAAAAACTAATGTATTTTCTCCAAACAGGAACACATTTTTTGTGTCTATAAAATATTTGCTGTTCAAACTTTTCAAGGCCAGTGGAGTATATATTTAAACACAGGAAAAAATATTTAGTGATACAAATGTTTAAAAATTAAATTTATACAACTTATTGAATCGTCAATAACCAATTACCAACACAGATGTCTCTATATAACACAAACGAGATAGGTATCTGAACAGAAATGTGTGTTTATATTTTATTTTGACTACCACTCAAAAGGGTTGGTGATATCATCACCATAGCTCTCAGGAAAGGTGAGTAGTGAGGAGTGAAGATCTTTTGGAAGACAACACGTTGTGCCGGGTCTTCGAGTATAGGAAGAGGCCACTGCCTCATAACACACAGCTTGTCCCCTTAAGACATGCAAGAAAGCTTTGAAAATATTTATACATTAAGCAGTTCCCACACTCACAATAATACATAATATCCAACTTTTTAAAAATAGCAAAAAAGACACTTTCCCAGATACTGACACCTCCAGATAAAGTAATAATTATTCTGTTGCTTCATTACTTTTTACTCAGGCTAACATTACACAATATTTGAACTAAAGCACACAGCTTTAGCTTTATACTTGTAGGTCAATGTCTTTTTAATATGTCTGAACACAATTAAGACATTTCATATTTAGGATAAGAGGACCCAAATGGGTTTTCCCATAACTGGCTATATTACTTAAAAAAAAAAAAAAAGTCCCAAAACTCTTTATAAGTTATCTGGAGCCAATGTGATTGGTAATAATGATGCCAGTCAAAATTCCATGATCTGATTTAAGCAACATTAGACAGCAGCTGGGCACAATTTCTAATGCATATTTGCAAGTGTTTCATATTTCATGTATTGCCTTAGTATAAAAGTTCATTTTGAGAAAGGTACATACAAGTTTCATAACTTACTTAAAACAATAACTATTGCTTAATAATGTTAGTTAAAATTATAATTTGCTATTTTCTTTTTTTCCAAAAGAAAAGAAAAAAAAACAGGGTTAAAGTGCTTCACTTTTTGTTTGTTTGTTTGTTTGAGTTGGAGTCTCACTCTGTCGCCCAGACTGGAGTGCAGTGGCCACTCGCGGCCACCACAGCCTCGACCTGCTGGGCTCCGGCGATCCTTCCTCCTCAGCCTTCCCAGTAGCCGGAATTACAGGCATGCGCTACCATGCACAGCTGATTTTTTGATTTATTGTAGAGATGAGGTCTCGCTGCCCAGGCGGGTCTCAAACCCACTGGCTCAGGCAATCCACTCACTTCAGCCTCCCAGAGGCGCGGAATTACAGGCTGAGCCACCGAGTCCGGCAAAGTGCTTCACTTTTAAAATGACTAGAGTTATTCTGCATCAATTACTAAAATAAATAAACAAAAATCTTGAAACTAACAAAATTTTTTCTAAGTACAAAACCAAGCAAACAAAAAGGTCAGATTCACTAAAATTGTTTTGAAACCATGGTTTGCCTGAAGATAGTAACCCTGGAATTTTGTTTTACCAGCCGTTGTGGGTGACATGTACTAGCCTTGGCATAGACAGGGTTGCATACAATTCTGTGAACTCGCTACTTTAATTTCAACCATTACTTATACACTCAGTGGAGCAAATTTAAATGTGCATGACAGTGAAATGAGATCCACTCTGTTTTTAGAAAGTAAATCATATACATGTTTAAGTTTAAAATTGGCATCTAGTTACTTGCAAACATCACAAAGTAAATTTAATACATCAAATACCATGAAATTATACTACAAAGATTCACTTTCTAGAATGAGTAGTAAGGTATTCTTTTCTTCTCAAAGTAGTGCTTAAAAATAAATGCTGAGATTTGGGAGATGTTCACAGACAGAAGGGCCTAGGAGAGTCATTATTAGTAGCAGTTAAGATCTAAAATCTGGAGCTGCTGCCGATGACTTGGCAGGAACTACTTTGTAAAGAACTACCTTGACAAGTGCAAATTCTGAAAATAATATACGAGTTGCTAATAAGTTTTATATGCACCTTCCCAAGGTGTTGCCATTGAGAAGAATAAGTAACTTGGAAAAAGAATTTCAGTCCATGTACAAACTATTACTTATTGACAGGATTCCCAGGGGTGCTATGTTGAAACATACCTAGAAATTTCTCATGAGCTTGCCAGAAACAAGAACCGTCCCTGAATAGCAACCTTTGCCATAAGCATGGGCCATGGAAATAATATAAAATGTGTAATTGTAAATGTGTTTGCCAAACCTGTACAAATGGAAATAATATAAAATGTGCAAATATTCTTTTTCAGATAAATATAATTACTAAGCCAAAATTAAAATTTAAGTTATAAAAAATAAAGACATTGGGTGTTAGTGGAATGTGTATATATAAATATGTATATATAAATATACATGTTAATATTTTTAATGAGTGAGTTTCAGCTGATCACTGGTAAGCTTAATTGTTTTTGCTGTTGTTGTTGTTGTTTGTTGTTTTTTTTGAGTTGGAGTCTCACTCTGTCGCCCAGACTGGAGTGCAGTGGCTACACCCCGCCACCGCAGCCTCGACCTGCTGGGCTCTGGGGATCCTTCCGCCTCAGCCTTCCAAGTAGCTGGAACTACAGGCGCACGCTACCACGCCCAGCTAATTTTTTGATTTACTGTAGAGTTGAGGTCTCGCCAAGTTGCCCAGGCGGGTCTCGAACCCGTGGGCTCAGGCAATCCACTCACCTCGGCCTCCCAAAGCATGGGATTACAGGCTGAGCCACCGAACCCGGCCTTAATTGTTAAGATAATCTGTGTAAGGTGTCAAAAATTGAAAAGGTCTTGAGTTATAACCATTAAATTATATTTATGATTATATAAATCTGGAAAGGGGCTAAAGGAACACAAAATAACTGCAACTTTAGGAGGAAATACATTGATAAAACTCAATCTTGCCAAATTTCTTGATAATCACTCCAGTGCCCCAGATTTTATTTAAAAGGCAACATAGCTATGAAATAACAATTCTTCTGCATTCTAGGTCCAGAACATATTTCATTAGTTGGCCCAAAATACAATTTTATTTCAAACTGTTTGGATTTGGCAATAAGGATAGAACTCAAGAACACAGTTATTAGAATCAGACTACCACATGCCATGAAAATCATTTTGTTTTGTTTTGTTTTTTGAGTCGGAATGTCACTCTGCACCCAGGTTGGAGTGCAGTGATATAATTACAGCTCACCAAAACCTCAAACTCCTGGACTCAAGCAATCCTCCTGGCTCAACTTTTGAGTAGCTGGGACTACAGTTGCCACCACTTCTAGCTATATATTTTTTTAATGTTTTGTAGAAACAAAGTCTTGCTATGTTGCGCAGGCTGGTCTTGAACTGCTGGGCTCAAGCAATCCTTCCACCTCGGCCGCCCAAAGAGCTGGGATTACAGGTGTGAGCCACCACACCCCACCAAGATTTTCAAGTTATTTATATTCTCTGTGCTTTGATGTCTTCATCTGTAAAATAAGGCCTCAAATAATATCCATTTAATAGAGCTGTTCTTGGTATTAAATGAGTGATATCACGGAAAAGTTCCTAAACTGAGAGTTAGATAATCTTGTTTTGTCCTTGTACTACCCCCACATAGTTGAATTTTTTAGACAACTCATTTGATATATCTGGCTTAGATAATCATTGTCATTATCATCATTATCATCATTGTCTGGGACTCACTGAGCACTTTTTAAATGCCAGCAACCATTTCATGTACTTCAAATGCATTAATTTATTCTATCTCCATAACAGACCTATAGGGTATATAAATATAATATGAAGCATGTTTAAACTATAAATATATATAAATATAGTTCTGTGATCCTGACTTGATTATATCCAAATGGCACAAGGCTTCACTCACACAGACAAATCAAGCAATCACATTAAAATACAGAGTGAAAAGCAAGATTATAATCACATACTACCAAAATAATCATTCAATTAAATATAAAACCACTTGGCATCTGTCATTCCAGACTAAATATCATTGTCTGACTTGCTTATTTATTGTCTATAATATATTGACCAATTGTTCTAAATTTATCTGAAATTTTGTTTCGTACGAAAACAATATTGGATCTCTGTTAGAATTCCAAATTTATTTCATATTTTATCACTTTTAAAATTCCAATAAGTTATTTTGTATAGAATTGTTAAGATGCTACCTACTAATGAGACAAACACAGCCCTATGCATATGAGTTTACAAAAATTAAATAGGTTATTAAAATTTTAGAAAAGGAAATATGAGTTTCAAAAAAGAACAGTAAAACCAGTGAAGTCTAGTTAACCATTCTCTAAAACCTTAACAGCAAAACAGCTTCATTAAATAGTGCATTCGAAATCCCAAACCAGGAGGGATTGTGCAGATATCGATTAAAGGACAGGAAGTTCGGTTAGCCAGGAGGAATAAGTTCAAGAGATCTATTGCACATCATGACTATAGTTAATAACAATATGTTGTATACTTGAAAATTACTAAGATAATAGATTTTAAATGTTCTCATCTCAAAAACATAAGTATGTGAGTTAATGCATATGCTAATTTGCTTGATTTATCCATTCAATTATATATACATATATTAAAACATCCTATGTTGTATGCCAAAAATATATACAATTTTTACTTGTCAGGTGAAAAGTAAATTTTTTTAAAAGTTCAAAAGTAAAAAACTATGTCCTCAAGGTAGATTTTGAATAATAAAGGTAGAGTGACATAATGAATCTCTTTTTCAAAATAATTCTTTTAAGTTTCAAAAATTCCAAAGTTTCTGAAATAAAATGTTCTTTGGTATATCTGTCTGTCTATATACAATTGATATGCATATGAAATACTTCTGTAAATTATAAAAATATAAATTAATATAAGTTTAAGTACATTAGAGAAATACGAATTTAAAAGAATTTACTTACTCATATGTATAAGTAATATAATGATTAATTAAAATGAAAAAAATGAAATTGGAGAGAGTAGGGTCAACTCTTTAGTGTATTTTATTTCTTAAAGATATAACAGTTTACTTTGAAGCTATATAAAAGGAAAGTAGAAGAAAGAGAAGTCAGTTTTACTCTCACAGTACGGTTAATGTCACCTACTAAGTTCTCCTTTGCCTTCTTGAGATTGGAGGGAGTAGTAGAGGCAAGCAATGGTGGCTGTGGGGAGTATTTACCAACAGGTACCCACATACATTCATTGCACACTACAGCCTAAGCGTCTTGACACTGCAACTTCTTTAAGGACTAATAAAAATAATTAAAACCGAAAAATATATTATGTTAAAAAAAATGCACTCCAAAAAAATCAAAAGAAGTGAATGTTTATCTACAAAAATAATCCTATGTGCCAAATTTTATTCATTACAACTCAAATCTTGTTTATTACCTTCAACATGAGACCAGGGTAACCTTCACTAGGTCTAATATTACATAACTTTAAAATTAAGAGTTTTAGAATTCTAAGTGGTTTACAATTGCTTGGACTATGTGTACCAGTGAGTTCGAGTCTTGTATGACAATGGAAACTTTTTGGACATTTTTGGCTTGAGTTGGCAAATAAACAGAGAGCAAGACCTTTAACAGAACTAACTGGTAGAAATTACCAAATTATCTTGAGATGGTTTGCTTGCAACTTTAATTAGATTTTGCGGTGAACTAAGATTAGTCTCCCCAAGGCTCTACACTCCTGAAAACTTGCCTTGACAGACGGTTCTTAGTAATTACTACAATCATGGTACCCTAACTTATACCTCTTTCTTCAAAGTCATTTCTATTTGCTAAGGTTATATGAGAGAAAAAGTCACAGGGACTACTCTAAAGCATAAAAATTAAAAAATCTTGAGAAAATTTGTGACATTATTATTGATATAAATAATACCTTGAATATACTTGAAAGTATGACAGATTATTATTATTTTAAGATAATATTTACTTTATGTGTAATGTAGAGCAAATGGTTGTCTACAGAGTCTCTCTTTTCTCAAAGAAAATCAGAAAATATTATTTTAAACCATGAAAATGTAATATCTTAAAAATAGTCAGTGATCTATTTGTAGTATTTAATATAATTGAGATATGAATACATATTTTAAGTCACATACACATGTACACTTTTATATTTTGTGTATATGTGTATATGTCAAAATTGTGCTTATTCTGTCAAATTCAAGAAACAATGTTATTTGTACTTTTGTCTTCATTGTTAGAGCTGTGTTTGGAGTTTAACAGTTTTCTAGAGCATGTAATCTTTACTTCCATCTAGTTTTGCATTTTTTGTTTGTTTTTTGGGGGTTTTTTGAGTTGGAGTCTCACTCTGTCACCCAGATTGGAGTGCAGCGGCCGCTCCCAGCCACCGCAGCCTCGACCTGCTGGGTTCCGGCAATTCTTCTGCCTCAGCCTTCTAAGTAGCTGGAACTACAGGCGTGCGCTACCACGTCTGGCTAATTTTTGATTTATTGTAGAGAAGAGGTCTCGCCAAGTTGCCCAGGCAGGTCTCGAACCCACGGGCTCAGGCAATCCACTCACTTCACCCTCCCAAAACACGGGATTACAGGCTGAGCCACCGAGCCTGGCTTAGTTTTATAATTTTAGAATCTATAAATGTTACTATCATTGAAAATTTGATCCCAAACCACTAATATCCATTTTTATAATATTAACTTTTTAATATCTGTAAATGATAGTATTATCTTGAATGCCAACATGATGTCTTGTAAACAGAGCAGCTTACCAATATTTACATATACTAATAAAGGTACCAGATATCCCTTACTAGTAATCAAAATTAAAATTTATAATGGGGAAAATGGCATATATTTAATATACAAATTTGCTTTTATGTTAATAAAATATGTAATTTTATATATATATCTATTAGAAAATACTTCTGACTCTACCAAGAGAAATGATATGTAACAATAAAAAGAAATAGTAGTTGAATGCGATGATCTCAATTGCACTAAAGCTCCACATATAATGAAATTCCAATCGAGTGAAGTCCCAAAAATTTTGCTTGAGAAAAGTTTCTAATTTGTTTCAAGAAACAATATTACAATTGTAGAAATGTGCAAGAGAGGAAAGATGTTGTATCATGCAGTCATAAGCATTGTGTGGCAAAATTTCTGAAAACTACATGTTTCTATTGTAACATACCTTTGATAACTGTTGACTAGGTTATTTTAGACAACTCTGTAGAGAGAATTTAAGGTGTAGAAAACTATTTTCTGCCGGGCTCAGTGGCTCAGCCTGTCATCCCGCGCCTGGAGGCTGAGGTGAGTGGATTGCCTGAGCCGGCGGGTTTGAGACCCGCCTGGACAAGTTGGTGAGACCTCATCTCTACAATAAATCAAAAAATTATCCGGGCGTGGTAGCACACACCTGTAATTCCAACTACTTGGAAGGCTGAGGTGGAAGGATCGCTGGAGACCAGCAAGTCGAGGCTGCGGTGGCCGGGAGCGGCCACTGCACTCCAGTCTGGGCAACAGAGTGAGACTCCAACTCAAAAAAAAAAAAAAGAAAGAAAGAAAGAAAGAAAGAAAACTATTTTTTTGCCAATAATAATACAAATATTTCTTGTTCATACAGATGCATATTCTTTTATTTTGTAAAAATATAATTGATGTTTTACCTTTAGAAAAACTGACTATAGTTTAACACATTATTGGCTGTCAACTAGTTGCGTATCTATTACTAAATTCACTTCAGCATTGCTGATTGCATGCATGTGTTTGTGTGTGTGTGTTTAATTTCTCATTTGAACTGGTCATAACATCTTTCTGGTTAAGCTCTTTTATTAAATAATGAGTTAAATAAAATCTTTGATGTGAGGTAATTATATTTGCATGAGGGGCATGATTTTATGTGTTTGTAACTTTTAATCAAGCAGCTTTGAATGTCCAGAATGCTTGCACCAATTCAGTCAAAATATGAAACATGTCTACCAGCAACAAAATCTCTCATCCTGCCCTTCTATAGCTACATCCACTTTCTTTAAAAAAATAAATTTTATTGTGAATATCTGAGAGTTACAACATGCTATTATGAGATACATATAGATGGCAAAGTAATTACTATAATAAAGCAATTAACATATTTATTATCTCACCTAGTTACTATTTTGTGTGAACAGGCAACTAAAATCTACTTATTTAACAAAAATTTCTCATACAATGCAATTTTATTACCTATGCCTACATTGGATCTCTAGATTTATTTCATCATATATATGTGAAATATATATATATATACATACTTACATATATATATACACATACATATATATATGCTACTTTCTATGCTTTGACTCATATATTCCCATTTCCTACGACTTCACTTCAGCCCCAGTAACCACTATCTTATTCTGTAAAACCACTATTTTAGTCTCTGTATATTTGAATTTGTTTTTTAGACTTCATATATAAGTTGGGCCATGAAATATTTTCTTTTCTGTGTTTAGTTTATTTCCCTTAGCATAATACCCTCCATTTGCAGGACACCTTCCTTTTTTAAGACTGAATGATATTTAAGACTAAATAAAACTTCATTGTATAATATGTGCCACATTTTCTTTAGGTTGATTCCATATCATGGCTCTTGTCTGCAATGTTGCAATGAACATGGAAGCACACATGTCTTATGAGGTGGGGATTTCATGTCCTTTTGGTATACATCCAGAAGAGGAATTGCTGGGTTATATGGTAGTTCCATTTCTAATTTCTCTAGAAAATTTGACACTTTTTTTCATAATGCCTGTACCAGTCTATATTCCTGCCCACAGTTTAGTAGGTTTTCCTTTTCTTCACAAGCTACACATCTTTCGTCTTTCCCCGCCCCTTCCTTGAACCTTTGCAATCAATAATTTGTTCTTCATTTCTATGCTTTTATCAGTTCAAGAATGCTATATAAATAGAATCATGAAATATGTAACCTTTTAAAAATGATTTTGATCTTGCAGTATACTCTTCTGGGGGTTCATTCAGGTTTTGTCTATATCAATATTCAAATCCTTTTTATTACTGGCTACATGGTATAAACGTACCATGTGGTATGAAAATACCACAGATTGTTTACCCATTCGTGGGTTGAAAGACATCAGCATTGTTTTCAATTTGGCATCACTAATAATAAAGCTTCTACAAACATTTGAATACATGAATATAAATTTTTATTATTCTGGAATGATTGCATAGGAGTAATAATTGTGTGGTATAATAGTTGTGTGTTTAGTTTCTTTAAGGAAAACACCACAGTTTTTTACAGAGAGGCTGTGTCATCTTCTATTCTCACCAGCATTTAGTATTCATTTAGTATCGTTTGTTTATTTATTATAGTTCTTGTGATAAGTCTGTAGTGATACCTCATTTTGCTTTTAATATGAATTTTCCTGATCACTAATAATGTTGGACATCTTTTTGTGTGCTTTTTCATTTGCCATCTTCTTCCATAAAATATCTGTGTGCATTTTTTTCCCATTTTTTTTTTCTTTCCCTTTTTTTCTTTTTGAGAAAGCAGGATTTTTTTCTTTTTGAGAAAGCAGGACAGAGAAGCTCCCACAGTGGGAGGGGACCCAAAGGGGTTGCCCCTTTTTCTCATTTTCTTAATCAGATGGTCTACTATTTTTTTAAGTATTGAATGTTGAAAGTTTTTTGAGAGTTTTAAAAATATTCTAGAGGCTAGACTTATGTCAGATATGTGGTTTGCCAATGTTTTCTCCCAACATTTAACTTGTGTTTTTATGTTCTAAATAGGATCTTTCACACAGTCTGAATTTTTAATATTAATGAAGTTATATTTATCAATTTTTCATTTCATGTCTCTTTCTTTTGATGTTAAGTCGAAGAACACGGTAGTCCTAGTTCACAAAAATGTCCTCCTATTTTTCCCCAAACGTTTTATTGTTTTATATTTTACACGTAAGTCTGTGATTCATTTTGAGTTAATTTTGTATAAGGTATAGGGTTCAAGGTGATCTTTATTTTTTTGCCAAAAAATATACAGCAACATTTGTTTAAAGTTTATATTTCTTATAGTAAATTGCTTTTGAGACTTTGTTAAAAATCAATTGGAAATATTTCGTGAATCATTTTCTGGATTTTCTATTCTGTGTCGCTGATCTATGTGCTTATCTTTTCACTGATACCAAACAGTTTCGATTACTATAGCTATTTATTTAACCTTGAAATCAGGCTGAATTTTTTTACATTTGTTTTTATTATTTTATTGACTTATTTTTATGTTGAGGGCGTGGGTTACAGTTCAGGGTTAGGTATACAAATGCTCATTGTACAAGTAAAGTTTGGGCCTGACTTTGGTCCCCACTTCAACTGGTTTGAGATCAGGTAGGTACTCAGTTGATGAAGTGTGCCTCCCCTCCCTCCCCTGGCAGTTTCCAACTACTGCCATCCCCTTCTTATAGTATCATGGTAATTGTTCAGGTCCACTTATGAGTGAGAACACATGGTACTCAGTTCTTTGTTTTTGTAATAGATCACTCAGTGTTATAAAGGCTAAATCCATCCAAGTTGCTGCGAAGTTCATAATTTTGTCCTACTTTATATCTGTGTAGTAGTCCACCATGTATATGTACCCAGTCTACTTTCAATGGGCAGCATGGTTGGTTCCATGTTTTTCCTGTTGTGAATAGTGCTGTAAGAAACATGCGTGTGCAAGTATCTTTATTGTAGAATGATTTGATTTCCTCTGGGTATATTTCCGGAAGGCGGATTGCTGGGTGGTATGGAAGGTCAATTTTTAGATCTTTTAGAAATCACCAAACTGTTTTCCATAGAGGTTGTACTAGTTTACACTCTCACCAACAGTGTAGAAGTGTTCTCTTTCCCCACGTCCTCTTCAGCATCTGTTGCCATCCTGACTGGAGTTAGGTGGTCTCTCAGTGTGGTTTTAATTTGCATTTCTTTGATGATTAGTGAGGCTGAGCATTTTTTCATGTATCTGTTGGCTGCTCGTATGTCGTCTTTTATGATGTGTCTATTTATATATTTTGCCCACTTTTTAGGGCTGTTTGCTTTTTCCTTTCGGCATGTTTGAGTTCCTTGTAAGACCTAGATGTTAGGCCTTTGTCAGATATACAGTGACAAATATTTTTTCCCATTCTGTGGGCTGTCTCCACGCTCTCTTTTTTTTTTTTTTTTTTTGCTTTGTAGAAGCTTTTCAGTTTGATGAGGTTCCACTTTTCTATCTTATCTCTTATGGCATGGGCATTTGGGGTTTTGATCAGGAATTGATTGCCAGTTCCAATTTCCATAAGGGTGTCTCCTCCATTTTCTAAGGTTCTTATAGTTTGAAATTTTACATTTAGGTCTTTGATCAATTTAGAGTTGTGTATGGTGATACGTAGGGGTCTTATTTTAGCTATTCTAGTTTCTTTGCTTTTCAATATAGAGTTTAAAATAATCTTATTATATCTACAAAAACTCTTACTTTGATTTTAATAAAAATTGCAAAAATCTGCTTGTCAATTAGAAAAGGATTAATATATTTACCAAGGTAAATCTTCCAATCTATGAACATGTTATGTCTCTCCATATGTTTAAATCATTTTTATTTCTTCTTTCAGGATTTGGTAGTTGTCAGCAAGCACATTCTGTCCATAGTCTGTAAGATTTACAATTATTTCTTCTGAGTGATTGTAAATTATATTGTATTTTTAATTCCAGAATCTTTATATTCATTAATAGTAAATTAAATGTTTTTTATGCTAATTTTATATTCTGCATTTCATGCTTTAAGATTTCTTCTTTTATTGCTTTTTTTTCTGTTTA
Source organism: Carlito syrichta (assembly GCF_000164805.1). Taxonomy (NCBI): domain Eukaryota; kingdom Metazoa; phylum Chordata; class Mammalia; order Primates; family Tarsiidae; genus Carlito; species Carlito syrichta. The sequence goes on along the minus strand of NW_007258489.1, from coordinate 309,049 downwards.
GAGATCTTTCTTTAACCATTCGTTTAGGTATGCTAATAAGAAATTCTGTCACTTTCTTCCATCAGAGGCTATCTTCATCTTTTTCATCATTCAAGGTGAATATTTATACTGTATATAGAATGTCGGTTAATAATTATTTTCTTTAGCACTTGAAAAATGTGGGATCACTTCTTTGCAGTCTCTATAGTTTCTGATTTTTGAGAAATCTGTTGTTGAGTTGTTTTTCCCTTAATATAAGTTGTTTCTCTCTCCTTTCAAGATTTTTTCTTTTGTTGTTAGTTTTCGAAGTTTGGCTATGCTGTGACTTGTTGAGGATTTCTTTGAGTTTATCAAGTTTGTGACTCACTAAACTGCTTGAATCTGTTTTCAAGTTTGGGAAGTTTTCATTTCTTTGAATACTTTTTATCCTCATGCTTTTTCTTCTATCTTTCCAGAACTTTGATGATGTGAATGTTAGATCTTTTGTTATATTTCAGTAGATATCTGCAGCGCTGCTGATTTTTTTCCCCAATCTATTAACTCTCTATTGTTGAGACTGGGAAATTTCTATTGTCATCTCTCACAATTCTCTGACTCTTTTATTCCTTTCATTCAACTGTTGAGCACAACACCATTAATATATTTTTTAAAAATTTAGGCATTGTATTTTTAAGTTCTAAATTTCTACTTGATTCTTCGTTGTATCTTCACTTTTTTTGAGTTTTTTTCTTTGCCAATAATTTTTTTTTCATTTTTCTTTAACGTATATGTAATTGTTCATTGCAACATTTTAATGATACTGCCATAACATCTTTTTTTTAGATAATGCAAATATCTTTGTTATCTTGTTGCTATCATTTATTGATTGACCTTAAATTTATTTTAAGATCTTTTTGGTTTGTAGTATAATGAGAGAGTTTTCTATTGAAATCTGGATGTTTTGGATATTACACGATTCTAAGTCTTATTTAAATGTTCCCTTTTATCTAGCTTCCTCTGCTAGAACTTAGGCAGAGAAAGGGAAGGTTTCACCTTGTGGATATCATGTTTCAGCTAGGCAGTGCTGAAAGTCTTGACTTTCCACTAGGTCTTCTATATTCCACCCCAAGGGTAGGAGAAGCACCTCATTCTAGCTGGTGCAAGTAAAAACCCATGCTCTTCACTTGGTGTCCACTGACTCCACAATGTGGGGATCTTCCTAGTTCATCTCTCTGGCTCATTCCAACAAGCTATTGAGGTACCTCATTACAGCCTGGAAGGGCAAAAATCTAGACTCCCACTAAACCATTTTTGGCCTAGGTGAGAATAAGGCCACAAGTTTTACTTGGAGTAGAGGAGTTACTATATATATATATAGTATATATATATATAAATATATATGTTTATATATTTATATATATATATATAAATATATATATATTTTTTTTAGAGGTGGAGTCTCACTCCCCCACTCAGACTGGAGTGCAGTGGCACACTCATGACCACCCCAGCATCTACCTACTGGGCTTGGGTGATCCTTCCACCTCCCCTTCCAAGTAGCCAGAACTACAAGCACGTGATACCATGCCTGACTAATTTTTGATTTATTGTAGAGATGAGGTCTTGCCAAGTTGCCCAGGCTGGTCTCGAACCCTCAGGCTCAGGCCATCTACTCACCTTGGCCTCCCAAATTGCTGGGATTACAGGATGAGCCACTGACACCGGCCAGGAGTTACTATCTTAATTTTTATGCCTTGCCAGACTGCCTCGTTCCTGTTTCTTTGGATAGAAAGAATCCGTTTGTATTGGTCCTTTTATTTATTGTGTCGATACCCATAAGTGATTTCCAGTTGTGAGCTTCCTCACCTCTATACCTGGGATATGTGATGCAGAAATGAAACTCAAGAAATTCACTACTGTGTTGTTTCTTTAGTCTTGAGATCGACTTTCTCCTCTCTACCTTCTAGAGTCTTCTTATGTTTGTTTATATATAACGTCCAGGGCTTTTTAGCTGTACTTAGTGGTAAGAATAGCTAAAAGTATAACTACTTTATCTTCCTGGAAATGGAAATCTCACTGAAGAAACTTTACTTTTCGGTATTTACTTTTGACCTGTGACTGAAATGGTTGAATTAAAACTATAAGTTTTCTATGTTTCAGAGTTTCTTTTTGGTTGTCTGTAATTGTGGAAAACTTAACTTCTCATAGTGTATGAACTGTTTTCTTTCTTTCTTTCTTTCTTTTTTTTTAACCTTCAGTAGATATTAATAAATTAGATTATACCATCCTTAATATTAAAGAGTCTCTGTTCTAACAGATTTTTAAAAATCTAAGGAAATACTTCTTTAAATATAATATTCTCAAAATTCATACTAAGGAAGTCAAAGTTCTAATAATCCAAAGGTGCTTGACTTCTAAGAAAAAGTATAAAGAAATTAAAAAATATTTGATTTAATAATTTTGTTTTAAAAAATTTGAGTATGTGAGTTCTCTAAGTTGTCAGTGATAAATATTATACAAACATACATTTTTGTTTTAAGATTTAACAAAACTAGTTATCTGAACTTCCTAAACATAAACAGATTTACTTATGAAATAAGTTAATATGCTTTTACATAATATTAAAAATTTTGAAAAATATAATCTATTAAACAAAATGGAGTTATTCTTCTGACAATCTTTGTTTTTATCAACAGTATTTATACTTGGGTAACTTTAAATCCTAAATCGATATAAAATTGAGTTAATTAATGGGTAATTATTGAATATCCAGATAAAACTGAAGTTATTTGCAGTAAAAGATTTATCACTAAATATAATTTTATTTTTAGACTTTTAAAAATTTTTATATGACATAGAGAAATGGCCCTGTTTTGATTCATGCTAATGAATATGTTTGGGTTTATTTTGGTCATTTTAAGAGGTATAAAGTGAGGTTTATATTGATATTTTAACCAATATAAAGTTTCAGTTATGTAAGATAGAATTCTAGAGATTTCCTATGCAACATAATGCCTATAATTAACAACACTGTAATGCGTACTTAAAAATTTAAGAGTATAGATCTTATGTTGTGCTCTTAACACACATGCACACAAAAGGACACAGAAACATTTTGGTGGTGAATGCTATATTCATTACCTTGACTGTGGTGATGGCTGCACAAGTATATGTAGATGTCCAATATGATAAACATATGCAATTTTGTATATCCATTCTACAGCAATAAAGGTGTTCAAAAAAGGAAGTTATAACATTTCTATTTATGATTTTCATAAGTCTGTACAAATACTTGTGTTTAACAAAGTTCTCAATGATCTCTCCCTTAGTTTTGTCTGTTATTTTAGTTAAATGTCATAATTAATATGTTTACTTGAGACTATCCTAGGAGCCATAGTGACAAAAGATTATAACTCCATGCCTTTTTTTTTTAATTTGGAGAAAGAAGGAATAGTTTCATACAAAAGCAAAGTATCATTTCTTTTTCAAAACATGACAGAGCATAGTAAAAAGGATATGACATGAGGACAGTAAATTTTAATTGTCATAGTTTGTAAAAGAAGCAATATAATGTGTTAAAACCTGATCAAAGTTTTTCAGATCAGATGAGCTTCTTGATTATAGCTTCTGCCTTATATATTATTTGTTTGGAAAGCAACAATTCTGCCTTGGGAATAATTTTCTAAATTTATAAACTTTATCATGTTTTTGATTATTAAAAAATACAAGAATAAAGTTCCTCATATGTAAAGAATCTAGCCTTCTTTACAGAATGCTTTATTTTTCTCCTTATTTTAAAATATGTTGTTGTCACTTTGATTAAATAAGTACCATTTTTCAGGAGGCTATATAATACTATCCTATTTTAGTAAAACTTTCTGACAACATTTTCTAAAATGCTACCCTCTCGAAATCGCATGCTAAATTTAGAACAACTAAAATAAACTTTTCAGAATATATTTTTTACCTAAAATAAGACCACTGAAAAATTACAAACATTTACTTTTATCATCATCTAAAATGATATAATAAGATGTAATTAAATTTGTTTGATATACTTCCTGTTTCTTTGAATTGGTCCATAATGATTGTAAGAGATACATGGATAGGTTTTTAAAATCAGTATAGAAACTCAGATTTTCCAAAGTTAAGTTTACATGAGTAAAAGTTATCAATATAAATATTTCAGACAATATACACTCTATGATAATGCCCTAGATATTTGTGAATTTCATCCATGCCCATAACATGTTTTTATCTTCAGGAGAAAATAGATCAAACATTTATGAAATAGTTATTTCTCCCTCCTCCATCATGATATTACTGCTTACTGTAACAAATTGTACACAATCACTTTTGTCATCTTAAAGTTGCTTTTGTTTTATTCTGAGACTTGCCTGCAGAATCTGCTATAAGCTACAGTCTAGAGTTGGTATCTTCAACTAAGTATGGCCATCTCAGAATATCATGAAAAGACCTTAACAGAAATTTTAAATAGTATCTCAAAGAATATATTCTTGTGAATGGCATCATGTAGAAAAATTTTAGTTCACATTAATAAAGAGAATAAGAATTTTCAGAATTGTTTTAAGATGGAAATAGACAACTTCACCAAAGCAGACTGTGGACATAAGATCCACTGGTATAAGTAATACATAATCACATAGAATGGCATTAAAATAAGAGAAATTTGACTATGCTTTTCAATATAGTGTTGACATTATTTGAACAATCTATTTGTGAAGCTTCAATGTAGTAAACTCAGAATTTACAACTGAAGCAAAGTATTTTAAAACTCTTGCTGAACCTCATTACTATTCATAACATTGTTATTTACATAGGTTCAGTAAGAAACAATTCTCTCTTTTACCAGGATATAATTTTTAAAAATTGAGTTTGCAACAAAGCTATACCTGGAGTATCATATTTTATAACTTTTATTATTTAACCAGGTATGACAAATTGCTATTAATAACAAAGATTTACTTTATATAAGATGCTAATACCTAGAAAAATCCTCCCAGGAAAACTAGCCTGGTACCTGGCTTATAAGTTGCCCATTTTGTAAGTGGTAAGAAAAATCCGTTTCGGAGGATAAGAAACCTTAGCAAATGTTTAGAACCTCAAAAAGAGGATAAATTCGCCCATATTTATAGGTGCTGCTGGTAAAATGTTATTAAAGAGTTTCTTGGTCTCAGTTTTCTAGCCTTGAGATATCAAATAATAGAGAATTTTAAAAGTCCAACCAGTGTGCTTTAGGAAAGCTTTCAGAGAGAAGTTAATTTTATGGCCTTAGTGTTTGTTCAAAACTGTGTAACTATGTGTTTGCAAAGCAAACTTAAGGAGGACTAATTAAAAATAGTCTTTTTGCCACTATGTAAATAATCAGGTGAATTGAGGTATTTATCAAGACAAATTCAATTATAATCAATATCCTTAGAGAGATATCTGTTATTATTTCTAGAATAGGAATAAGTCTAGGATAAGAATGGGATTCTGTAACAAAGGAGCATTCAGAGACAAGAATATACAAGAAAATTAGCACTAAAGTTTACTTTAAAAATATTGTTCAGCCGGGCTCGGTGGTTCAGCCTATAATCCCGTGCCTTTGGGAGGCTGAGGTGAGTGGATTGCCTGAGCCCGTGGGTTCGAGACCTGCCTGGGCAGGCGAGACCTCATCTCTACAGTAAATCAAAAAATCAGCCGGGCGTGGTAGCACGCGCCTATAATTCTGGCTACTCAGAAGGCTGAGGCGGAAGGATCGCGAGAGCCCAACAGGTCGAGGCTGCAGTGGCGGGGAGCGGCCACCTGGGAGTCTGGGAGACGAGTCTGGGAGACAGAGTGAGACTCCAACTCAAAAAAAAAAAAAAAATTGTTCAATGTTTAATAACAATTACAACAGAAATAAAATGAAAGAATGTGTTTAAATGGTAGTCATTTTCAAAAATGGATAAAAATAAGACCCAATAATTTTGTATCTTTTTAATATTTCAACATACCTGGGATAATGAAAGAAATCTAAATATTTCTGGAAAAAAATATTAGAAATCTAAATATTTCCAGAAAAAAAAATTAAAACCACACTAAAGAAAGATTGGAAATTGAAATGTCATCAAACTTCTTAAAGGAATCACTGGAAGTTAGAAATAAAGGGAGAAAATGACCTGAAGGAAGAAGATTTCCAGAGTAAAATTCCAGATCCAGTCAAAGTAACAGTCATGTGTAAGAGCTGAATAAATAATTTTTCATATGTATATTCAAAAAGGCTCTTAGAGAAAGTGTTGCATCAAAGTGAAGAAAGCATTTGAGAAATACAAATAAAATATAGGAAGATATGGAATACAGTTAAAAGACAAACCACAAAAAAAAGAGACAAACAAAAATTTCAGGATGTTGGTATGTTTTGTGTGGGGTGGGGATAGGAGAGGAATGTAAGAAGATGATATTTTTATCATTTTAGAAGGAAACTAATAGATGAGATCTAAAACAGAATAATCAGGAAAGCACACATGTAAGCTTTAGATTTTAATGTTGTAATAAAAGGGAACAAGAATTCAGCAATTTTCTGAAAATGACTGCCTTAAGAGTGTGAAAAACATCATTCAGAAGGGTTGAACAGAGAACCGGCAGTACCATATGATATAGAAAACATTAGACAAGTATCACTGTGCTAAAAAGTAAAATATAATTTCCATACCTCAAGATTCATGCAATAGCAACAACCAAAATCTCTTAGAAAGAGTAATGAGAAAAGAACAGTGAATTACCCAGAGGAGTAATGAGAAAAGAACATAACCTGGAGAAAAAGAAGAAATAGATAAGAACTATACAAAAAGACACTAAATTTTAGTAGCAGTAAAGATGAATAAGTAATGGATTTTGAATTTTCTGATGTGTTTATCATTTGGGTAGGGATATAAATTGGTTGAGTCACTGTAGAGTTCAGAAATAGCATTTTACTTCCTATAAATATATTTATAGACATCATAAAAAATATGTAAAAAGTGTACGGTAGAATTTTAATCCCTACTCAATTTTCATATTTGAAAAGGGAAAAAAGAAGCCTATATATTATTTAAATTAGTGAAAATTTCTAGGAAATGACATGGTGCATAATGAGTGGCAAATAGATGTGGGCTATTGTCAATATTGTCATTGTAATTATAAAATTCATTATTCATATTTTGATCTAATAATTCAATAAACTACAGGAAGCTGAATGGATAATATTCATTCATGCATACCAAAATAGAGATTTCCCACAGCCTTTTAGGGAATAAAGACTAAAAAAGCCATCTATGGTTTCATATTGTATAGTTTCTTTGTGCGCCTGTGTGTATGTGTTTGCAAACATATTGGTAACAATTACTACAAAAGGAAATATTATAGGGGCTTTTAAATTCCCTTTCAGTTCTTTTTAATATGCTTTAAAGTTCTTTGCTGGTGAGTGGTGTGTTAACACTTTAAAGAAAACAGTGATCGTGAAAGGGGAAGGATAGCCATATCAAAATTAGAAGGTGATAAATAATTTTAAAATCCAAAAATGTTTTAAAAGAATTGTAACTGACTTCATAATTTTCCTAAACCAGCAGAATCCTAGTCAAATTTAAGAAGACTATTCTTATTTTAGAGAGATTTATCCTGCCTCAATTAAAGCAAGAAGAAAAGAGTGACTGACATGTAAACAAAATTTGACTACATTACTGGAAATTTTCCCCCCAATTTCATGTTGCTTTTAATTATGTGGCTCATTTTGAATGATTTGCATATCATTTTAAAATTATTTGTTTTTCCTTACCTAAATTTTAAACATTGTGAAGAGGCATATGTTTTAACTTCCTTTCTAAAAGAAAAAAGATCTGTTATTTTATACTCATTGCTTCCAATTTTACTTTTATTAGCCTATAAGTTAACATAAGGCATAAACAAGTGCTATATCATTTTCTAATATGTTGCTTGAATATTTTTCAGTCGTGGGGTTCAAATATATCACAGCAGTTCACCGAGAGAAGAGAAAAAATAGTTCAAATTAAATCAGAAGAACATAGACCCCAGAAAGGAGAAACCAAAGAGGAATCTGAATAAATCAAAAAAATAAATAGAGTAACATCCTTGAACAACTTGAGACTACGGTGCACACATGTCATGAATAAAAAATGAATTAGAAATTAAAAGAATAAAGATAGCAAAAAGGTATGGTCCATAGATGTTTCAATTTTACCCTTTACTATTGATAGAGTATTTAAAAAATTCAAAGACTCCATTTGATAGAACACTGAATTATGCATAAATTGTTTGCATATAGTTCTTATATGAAAACCAATTTTTTTTTTTTTTTTTTTGAGTTGGAGTCTCACTCCGTCGCCCAGACTGGAGTGCAGTGGCCACTCCCGGCCACTGCAGCCTCGACCTGCTGGGCTCCGGCGATCCTTCGCCTCAGTCTTCCGAGTAGCCGGAATTACAGGCGTGTGCTACCACGCCCGGCTGATTTTTTGATTTATTGTAGAGATGAGGTCTCGCTGCCCAGGCGGGTCTCGAACCCGTGGGCTCAGGCAATCCACTCACCTCAGCCTCCCAAAGGCACAGGATTACAGGCTGAGCCACCGAGCCCGGCTGAAAATCAATTTTAATGATGGCTATTTTTCAGAGAACTAAGTACATTGAAATCAATTTTAATTAATAAGATTTGGTCTTTTGCAGGTTTTAAAAGCTTACTTTTATATAGGTTAGTATTGCTTGTTTATATTGTTTCATTTGCTGAAAAGAACAAATCCAAAATTCTTAGAATAGTTGCAAAAAATTAATTTATAGAATGAAGTAAAGTTATTTGTATCTGCATTCCTCCTCATGTAATAACACTTAAACCCACTGTTGATCTCCACAGGATGCTTAGCACAGCAAAAATAGGAAGAACTCTAATGACCAATGTGGGTGACAGATAAAATGAATTATGGCACATCTTCAAAAAAGAACATTAAAGATCTTTTGCTATCATTTGAAATACTGTGTGAAAGTGTGTTTACAAACAATATTTCAGAATATCATCCCATATAAATGTATTTCCAACATTTAGAATAAAATAGCAGGATTTCGAATACGCTGTGTGTCTTCTGTAATTATATATAGAGAGGGACCTCTAAAAATAAAATTTATTTATAAAAAATTTGTATTCTTATATGTTAAAACCTCAGTCATCTTCAAAGTACTCTCCATTTGATGCAATACGTCTATTGAGACACTTTTTTCGCTGCTCAAAATAATTTTTGAACTCATTAATTTGGATGTCTTTTAGTGCTTCTGCCATTTTTTATTTCGCCTCTTCCACATCAGCAAAACGTTTCCCTTTGAGGACTTTATTTATCTGGGGTACAAAAAAATAGTTGCTTGTGTTGAGATGGGGTATGTAGGGAGGGTGGGATATGGGGTTCATGCCATTTTTGGTCAAAAACCACTCAGGGTGACGTGGGCAGGTTTTTTTGGTTTTTGTTTTTTGAGTTGGAGTCTCACTCTGTTGCCCAGACTGGAGTGCAGTGGCCGCTCCAGGCCACGGCAGCCTCGACTTGCTGGGCTCCGGCGATCCTTCCGCCTCAGCCTTCCCAGTAGCCGGAATTACAGGCCTGCGCCACCACGCCCCGCTGAGTTTTTGATTTATTATAGAGATGTCTGGTTGTCCAGGCGGGTCACGAACCTTCGGGCTCAGGCAATCCACTCACCTCAGCCTCCCAAAGGCGCAGGATTACAGGCTGAGCCACCGAGCCCGGCGACAGGTTTTTTTTTTTTTAAATGTAAATCAACCCTCATGAAATGGGCAAATGCTTTGAAAGACTCTCCAAAAAATCCAGTGAAGCCAAACACAGCTTTTCACAACAATGCTAGTTGGTATACTGATGCTGATGGGTTCCTAGAACACTATCTAGCAAAGGAAACCTGCACTACAAGGAGCATTCCCTCCAAAAAGTAATTCCATTTTTTTTGGGGGGGGGTCCCACTCATATACATAACATTATATAATATATATGCAAAAACATCATTTTGATTAATTACACATTGAACAATGTCATATACTGAAAAGACTCAGTCTACAAATTGATGTGCTTTAAGTTAATATATCTGGGTTTTAGCATTACTAATAGATACTTTTTACTCATTTATTATTACATAATGTTAAAACAACAAACACAACCTTGTCAATGTTTCACACAAAAAAGTCAATGTGACTGATTGATATTTGCAGAATACAAACATATAAATAAGTAGTCAATTCAAAAGCTAAGTAGCATTTTGTGATGTTTTTGTTGTATTGATTGAGTCTCAATGTCTCTTTATCTATTATTGTAATTCTGTAATTTCAGTCTCCCTTAATGTAAGAATTAGTCCACTTTTCTTAGTTTGATAACTCTCAACCCTTCCATTCCATCTCCCCTGAAAACTCACATTACACCAAATGTGTTCCACTATTGCTTTGAGGCTATTTGGTGCCATTACCAAACATCAAATCAAATTCTAATTGCTAAATTACTTTTTTACCACTGGAGCAGAGCTTACGTTCTCAGTGGCCGGGGAAAAGCTGTTAGAGGCAGAGGCTGGAAGTATTTGGAAATAGAATAGAAAGATATAAACTATACTTTAATATAACTCAATTTGTCATCACCACAGTCAATTCTCAAACTTTAGAATTTTGTAGAACTGCTTTTTCACAATGAACTTTTCATCAAAAATCCTCAAACTAAGGAGTTTGAAAGCTTCATTATGTACATAAATCATTTGGGCTGCATGTTAAAAATAAAAATCAAGGGTCTCTGCCCTGGAAATTCTTTTATGAAGGTTCTAGGGATCTAAATTTAAAAAAAAAGAATGAATTAAAGTGATTCTGATGTACATTATTGGCTGATCACGTTAAGATACAACACTTCACATTCTTTTATAAATGAAGGCAAAGAATAGTGAGGGAACTGAATGTTTCCCAAAATGTTTGAAAACAAGTTTTCTTTCTCTTATTTGAGTTTTACAAAATATTGCTGACACTATTATTTTTAAATCAATTGAAATATTACTAACATGTAACTAAAATGGGGAAGAAGTTGGGTTTTTTGGCCACATTTCTAAGCATTGTTAGTTTTGATTATACGCCCAACTCATTTTCCGTAATTGATACCTATATAGTCATATTTTCCTTTAAAATAGTTTATCTATAAACAGTTGTTTTCAGTTTTAAAAATTCAAGAGGTATATTAGTATTCTGCCAGGAAGATTACATAGGAAGAATATGGAAAACCCAATATTTTTCTATCAGCCGTGATTGGAAAATACATTTAGCAAGTCTGAGAATTTTTTCTTTAGTGCCATTTAAATGTGGGTACTTCTGTTGGAAAAAATGGTTATAATAATGGTAGTGAACATAGCAATTATTCAGGGCTGAAAAAAAACGGAAAGTAGTTTACTGCAAAAGTATTTCAAAACTTTAAAAGATTTTTTTAAAAAGCCCTGCAATTAAAGAGCACTGTTAACAGAAAATGTATTTATTTAGATTTTTTAAAATCATAACCTTTGAATAATGATTTGCTACTGAATGTCTTAGCACAGGTGTTCAGATGTTCTTTAAAAATGGTTTGTCAAGCGTAATTGGTGGGTTATGTTACCTTAAAAAGAGGTAGTTATTTCTTTGGTGAACGGAAGAGGAGGTATGTGTGGATAGTTTTATATTCTTCTCAGTAAGTTAGGTAAAAAAATAAAATAAAATGCCATCCATAGATTACATATTTTTGTATATTCATAATTATAATTTTAAATAAAATAGGTGATATTATTTAGTTTTAGAGTTGCTTTATGAGAACGTTGTCTTAGGTTTTTAAGGTTATGAGGAAGTCATTAAATGAAATCCAAACCAATATAAAATAAAAGGGGAATGATTTGTAGTGACTTTAATTTTTGTGAGTATCTTTCATTCGGTAAATCTCATTTGCAACCACGGAAAATATCTAAAACAAAGATAACTCTTTTGTGTTTATCAGTTTGGTTTGACCAAAGTACATGTTTGTGTACTGGGTTTGTACTTTATAAACTTCTTAGAAACTACCATGAATGACTAATATTATGAACTAGCCTCACATGATTTAGGCTCAGAAGACTTCTAAATCCTGTGATAACATGTTTTCTAATAGGACTTCTATTTCAAACTACAGTAGAAATGGATATAATGTAGCAAGGTATTTATTAAAGGGGAGCAAATTAAAATTCTTGTTTCATACTTTATATCCAGAATCAACTTATTACATACCCAGAATCAATTCTAGTAAACATACCAATTTTTTACAAGTCAAATTATTGAGTACTCTGTAAACAAATAAAAGGCCTGAGCTCAACATGCAACAGGCCTATAGAAAAACAAATACTATACCACCTTTTAATTTAGAGACAATCTTGTAAGTATATCCTTGCCCGTGTTTTTTTCCTTTTTGTGAATTTTTTCAGCACAAATCCAAAATTACTTGTGATGCTGGAGAGCTTGGGAGGGATTCCTGAAGCAGAAGAGACCCTCAACTTCAGCCTGGTACCCAGATTCTTGACATTGTGGCAAGAAAGAATTCAAGAATGAGTCAGAGTGGGGCAAAAGCAAGGGAGTTTTATTGTAAAGTGAAAGTACACGCTCAAGAAAGAGGGAATGTAGGAGCACTCTGGTGAGTGATTTGCACCTAATAGGGTTTGGGGTCTTTCTTTTATAGCTGTCTCTAACTAAGAGGTGGAACATTCATAGATTTTCTAGGAAAGAGGTGGGGATTTGCTGGAATTGAAGACCTCCTTTTCTGTCTTTATTTGGTCAAAACAGAAACTGTCATGGCTCTGGTGGTTATGTCCTTTGGTATGCTAAGGAGGGTACAGTGGACCTAGAGGTCCCTTGCAAGTCAAATGCATCACCACATTGGATCCAGCTGGTCTTAACTGATTTAACTACACCCTTCCCCCCCCCCCCCGGGTGCCTTATTGGCTCTTTGTCTTTGTAGCCGGTTATAACAGTTACTCCTTGGTTGGTCATATAATGTCTTAACTGCTGTCTCATATTGTTCTGTCCTGCAACCACCCAGTACTGTTCCTATCTCATCTGTCTGCATTCACAATCTTATCTGTATCCTGTTTTCTTCAAATGCTGAAATCAGTCACTAAATTATATGATCATGTCTTGACAGATTAATTCACTTAAAATCATTTAAATTGGAAATTGTGTCCAAATATTGGACACATCTTACATCTAGTCATATGCATTAACCCCAGTCTTACAGATTTGTATCATATTAACTCTTTAGTTATCTGAATAATGAGAAGTATATTTCTACATTTATAAATTGATTCAGCAGAAATAATTTTTTTCTCTCTTTCTGTCTTTCTCTTTCCCTGCCTCTGACTCTGTCTCTTTTTTTCCTTTTTTTGTCCATTTTCCTTCTTCTGTCTCTAATTTTCCTTAAATCTGAGCGCCTCTGTTTAAATGTTATATTTATTTTATTTTAAAAGCTACATAAAAAAATTTAAAAATGAATCTGAGATGGTTAAACACTTACACAGAAGCCAAAACCCTGTCTTCTTCCTTTTCTGAGTATCTTCTTCCAGATCTCAAAGGGAGTTTCCTTTTTTCCATCTTTCTTTCCCTCTTTTTTCTTCTTTTCTTCTCTTTCTCCTTTCTATCTTTCTCTCTCTCTTTTCCTTCCTCTCTCCCTCCCTTCATCCCTTCCTCATTCCCATTTTCTCTTTCCTTTCCCGCTTTCTTTCCTTTTTTTTCTTTTCCCTTCTTCCCTCCCTCCCTCCCTTCTTTCTTACCTTCTGTCCTTCCTTCTTTCTTCTTTACCTTTCTATTTCCTTTCTTCCTTCCTTCTTTTCTGCCTTCCACTCCCCCCCCCCCTTTCCATCAGTCTTATTTCTATCTTGCTTAAGGTCTGTGGAATAACAGCTTAAAACCACTCAGTGGTTGTTCCCACCCATTCAGTGGCCTGAGCAGTGGGAGCTGCAGACAAGTCTCCGGTGACAGCCGAGCACTTTGGTCTTTAATAGGGAACTGCAGAGCAGACACAGAGCACCTGCAGGACTTCAGACCAACCTGCTACCTCAGGTTAAGTAGCAATGAACTCAGGAGCTGGAGCAATCCATTCATCCTGAAATTCCTCCTTGGTCACCGCTTCAGCAAGAGTCTGCTCTTCCTTTTAAGTCTCTTCAGGATCTCTGTAGAAATAGAGATCAGGCATAATCTCAGGAGATGGTACCACACAAGCGCAGAACTCCTTGGGTCAACATCCACCATGTCAGACACACTGAGTGAGCTCTCGTTGTTGCGTGAGATGGCCATGTCCACATAGTGCAGAGCAAGGGTAGGCAGGTTACCATAAGACAACTCTGTGAATCAGTGACCACCAGAAGATGTGACTCCCAGATGGCAGTCTGGATCTGGTTAGTGAAGGTTCAAGAAGGGAAGCGGCTAAGAATAGGAGTAGCTCCTGTAGAAGCAGCAAACTTCAGCACAGCCCCTTGGCCAGTATTCCTGAAAGATCTGAAACTGACATCAGCAGGAGCTTCTCCTAGGTCCTCTTCAGATTTATGAGGTAGGGTCTTCACTTTCCTTTGTAAATGTACTGTTCCATTTGGAGGTTCAAGTTGATGCTACCTGAGTGGGTTTCTACTGCGAGGAACCTGAGGACATCCTCCTCCTTTGTTTGCAGAACATCAAGGGCTCCAGACAGTGTGACAATTTCCTTTTAAGTTATGACAGGAATCCAGAACAAAGCCTTATGGACCACTCTCTGGGTAGCACAGAAAACTCAGAGAGCTTTCTTGGCAATATCTTGAATTCAAATTCATAATATAAAACTTACAAATTTTATGGAAAAAATTAAGTTAGCACATTTGTTTTTCATTTTATTTTCCTTTTAGAAATTTAGAATCAGCACTAATTTGAAAATTTACTTTAAAACCATTTTTATTGAAAAAATATATACATGTTAAGAGTATACATTTAGAAAATATAATTAAGAACAGAAATAAATTAATCTTTTTACACAAATAATAAATGAATAATTTTTTTCATAATCTCCAAAAATAGAAAATCTCATCCAGTGCTGTTTTTCTTACCAAAAGGAGACACTGCTTGACCATTCTGAATAGATCCCCTGTCTCATATATAAATACAGATGGATGCCATCTTTTATAGTCTGCTTATAATTTTTGTATTTTAGGATGATGAGAAAGCAATATGCATTCAGGAAGCTTCTTGATTCATGATGGGGTTACCTCTAGATAAACTCATTTTAAATTTATGTCACAAATTGAAAACACACTTTAAACTTGTGATATTTTCAACTTAAAATGGGTTTCTTGGGATGTAATTCCATCATAAGTCAAGGAACATATGTACATATATATTATATGTATGCATATATACATTTAAATGAAAATATTTAATGAAAATAGCCAAACATACAAAATCCGATTTTTGCTATTTGTGTAATTAACAGCACAATTTGGTGAAATGTGACTTATATTTTAACATCCAAATATATCTATCAAAAATGTTGCTTCTCTGCAACACAAGGACATGAGAGAGGCTTTATGGATAATTTTCTAAAAAATTAATTGTTGAAGGGAAGCACAAGTGATTTTAAATTCAAATAAATACTGCAAAATTGACCTCTGTCTTTTTTTTGTATCAATAGATATTTTCATCAAAAGTGGAGATAGTACATAAACTTTCCTTAATTTTCTATTATTGTTGATCTTAGTGGTTCATCAAAGTTTGCAAATATTAATCTACATATATTGCAGATGCCTTCTGCTAGGCTTTCTCTTATATTTTTACTTCATATCTGGTATATTTTTCAGGTATGTGATTTTTAAAATAATGTGGTCAAGTTTATAAATTTTTTTGTATATTATTTCTTATTTTAAAAAGAATTTTCTTCCTAACAGCTATATCTTATTATTTTACCTCAAAATTTTTAATGAATAATCTTATATTCTCTTCTGATACTTTAAAACTTAACTTTCATAGTTATTTATTTGAAATACTGAATTTTATTTTTGTAATATATCTGGGTGGACATTTAAAGTAGCTTTTTTTCAACAGTTTAAAAAAAAATCCTGTTATATTTAAATTTCTTCATTTTCCCACAAATTAAATACCACATTTATCATATATTATAACAAATCATATATTTGATTATCATCTTGTGGTCTGTATTTTCATCAATTTGTTTATTTATCACTGCCCCAATAACATACTTTTACAACATATTTTGCAATCTAGTGAAGGAAAGTTCCTCACATTTTAAAAAAAAATTCTAATACCAGGTATATATCCCAAGTAATTTAACAAAGATTCAACAAATACATGTACATTCAGGTTCATATTCAAAATAACTAAAAGGTAAAAACAGCACAAATATTCATCAATACTTAAATAAGCAAGCTGTATGCACATATATACATGCTGTGGTATACTATACAGCCATAAAAAAAATGAAATAACTATATATTGCAATGCGGATGAATCTCAAAACATGCTAAGTGAAAGAAACCAGATACACAAGTCAGATCCCACTTATGTAAAATAGAAAATGGATGGGTAGTTTCAAGGAAATAGGGAGGGAAGAATGAGGAGATACTGGGAATAGATTTTTATATCACAGAAGTGAAAGATCACTATGACAAACTGGCTTTTATTTGTTGACCTGGAAGTAATACATATAATTTTCATTTCTGATTTATTGTGAATGCAACATGACCCTTCAAAAGTGGTAGAATGCACAATCTGACCAAGTGGCTTTACATTTGATTAAAAGCAATGGTATTTTTCATGTATATCTATCACTTGATTCTTAGATTCTGGCAACAAAAAGAAACAGAATCAAAATATACTCAACATTTCAAAGCTTGTATATCACCTTATAGAACAGTATCCTAAACTCACAGTGTTGTCTTCTAGCTGGAACCTGAGCATTCGATAGGCAATTCCAACATTTTATGAGGGCCAGCTGCTCCTGGATGATAAATATGTCTTAAAGGCAGTAAATTTTATAGATGTGAGGCCAGCAATACAGTTATATTAATGAAAACTAATTTTCTTGGACAGAAGCAATATTTTTTATGGTATCATAATTGTAAATACATGCTAGAAGTCCATAGACAATGGCTGGTACAGCATTATAGAAAGGAAGATGTTCTGAATGAGTATCTATTCTTTTAAGGAAAAATCACCGTCTGCAAAAGGCAAATGTTAACAAACTGACTCTAGGTGATTGCTAGTCTCTACGGTAAACTGGGCCATAGCATAGACTTGATCTCTGTTCTTGGGAAAATGCACACACATTGAGGTGGTGGTCATAGCAATGTTAGAGAATGCATTAATCAATTTGTGTTGTAATAGAAAAATGCCTGAAACTGGGTAATTTATAAAGAACATAATTTTTTTTTTTTTTTTTTTTTTTGAGTTGGAGTCTCACTCTGTCGCCCAGACTGGGGTGCAGTGGCTGCTCCCGGCCACCGCAGCCTCGACCTGCTGGGCTCCGGTGATCCTTCTGCCTCAGCCTTCCGAGTAGCCGGAATTACAGGCGCGCGCTACCACGCCTGGCTGATTTTTTGATTTATTGTAGAGATGAGGTCTCGCTGCCCAGGCGGGCCTCAAACCCATGGGATCAGCAATCCACTCACTTCAGCCTCCCAAAGGCATGGGATTACAGGCTGAGCCACCGAGCCCGGTTTAAGAACATAAATTTATTTCTCATAGTTCTAGAGGCTGAGAGTCAAAGATCACCTACATTTTCTGGTGAGGCCTTCTCGCTGCATCTTCACTGTGGAAAGTTTCTGTTAGGTCAGGAGAACGAGCAGTTGGAGATGAGAGACAGAAGACAAGTGGTTCAGCAGCAACACAGATTTATTCCAAGGAGGAGAACCTGTGGAGGGGACTCCAGAAAACTGAAGCCTACTATTGCTTATAGGCTACGGCAGTTATAGGGCTTGGGGGGAAAATTTTGTGGTTGACATTGCTAGGGGGGTAACTAGGGTTTGTGGTTAAGTAAGTTGAGAGGAAGCCTTACAGTTAGACTAGGTGTTAGGCAGGATGCTTTGCAGCCTGCCATGGTTGATAATTTTCTATTCCAGGGTAGCTAGCAGAGTGGTGGGGGTGTCTAAAATGGTGTTATCCAGGCTAACATTCCTGACTTTTTGTTTATATATATACACATATGTTGGAGAGGAGGGCACACAGATGTGGGAAAGGGGGGCATTGTGAGTCATCTAGCTACTTCCTGCTGAAAAGGGGTATAATATTTGGGGTTGAAGTTGTGTGGTGCTCCCCTCAGGGTTGAAGCTACATATTTACTGGTATTGAAGGGTGTAGAGTCTGGATCAGGGAAGCAGGAAGATGTTGTTGATATGCTTTTCTGTGCTAGCATGAATAAAGGCATTTAGTTGTTGGGAGACAAAATGGGAGATAAAGTTAACAAGGCAAGGTCTAAAAGTAAGTAAGAGAAGGATGAGGAGTAGAGGTCTGAGAAATGGGGTTATCTAGGGCATCCAGGTAGAGAGGGATGACCCAGTTTGCCATAAGGTGGTGGTGTGCCGATTGAGTTTTATTGTCCAGTGTTGTAGTCTATGGGCTGCATCCTGAACTATGACTGATTCATTAACAAAAAGTAACATTCTTCTTAAAGGTATAGACATGTGCCCCCGTCTTCAGTTGTTTTTAGGTTAAGTGTGCTTCTATTTTGAAGTATCACCCCTGCTACAACCACCCTGACAACAGAGATGGAGGAGTTAAGGAGGGGTCCTGTGTATTCTGGCAAAACTGAATATGAAGCCCCCATGTTCGAATAAGAAAGAGACAGGTTTACCAGATACTGACAGAGTTATCCTAGGTTCTGCGATGATGCTGTTGGTGAGGGCTTTGAGGGCAGCAGACCTTGGGCCCAGTCAGTGTTCTGTAGCCAAGTCTAGGAATTTAGTCAATCCCAACTATGGATGGGGATGGGAGTGTTAGAAGTGACCTAATTAGGGGGGGTCTCACTGGTTACAATCTGGCTTCCAGTGTCCTCTCTTTCCACAAACGGGACATGGTTTGGGGTGGCATTGAGCATGCTTTAGCCCAGTGTCCTGGCAGGCCACATTTGTGTTGGATGGTTTTTTAGAGCCATCGGAACCCTGTTGAAGGGCTGTTGCCAGTAGTTAGTGTTTGGTCTGATTTTCCTTTAGTTTTTGAACCTTTTGCTTCTCATCTCTACTGTAAAAAACCTTAAAGGCAGTTTTGATAATATCCCGACATGAAGTTTTTGTTACATATGTCTGGGGCTGATGGAGAGATAAAATGAAGGTATAAGTAAATTTTACCTTTATTAGAATTTGGGGTAAGGGTAGTATATTTAAACATGGCCTCTGAGAAGCAGGAGAAGAAAAAGACAGGGTTTTTGTCAGAACCTGAGTAATTTCTTTGATTCTTTTCATAATTAACTAGTTTAAGAGCTGCTTTGTCTCTTCCAGCTAATAAGTAAATTTATGCATCTCCTTTTCGGTCTATCTGGGAAGTTAATTTGTTAATCCCAGGAGGGCTCTGCCATGATGCCTATGGGATTATGGGCTGGGTTCTGCTGATGGAGGATATAGGTATGGAATTGAGCGATGGCCAAGATGCATTCCCTCTCCTCTGGGGAAAGGGAGGAGGAAAGAATAACATACAGGTTATGCCAGGTGAGGTCATAGGACAGGATGATGTGGAGGAATTCTGTATGGTAAATAGGATTAGAAATAAAGGAGTGTAGGCATTTTTCAATTTGAGAGAGACTGCCCAGGGAGAAAGGAACATTAACTCCACCCTGGCCACCTCTCTGAGAGGAAAGAGCAGAGTCTGGGGGGTGACTGGGGACAGAGGATGTTTACAACAGTGAATATGAGGGGGAGAGGGAAAAGGGAGGAGGAGATTGCGAAGGAGGATTCAAAAAGAATTAAAAGTTTGACAGACGGAGGGCTTGGATTGGAAATAAAGGAAAGCTCGAGCATAGGGGAACTTGGACCATCTTCCATTGAACTGGAGTGAATTGTTGAGGTTACAGAGAATTTGGAAGTGAAATTGTTAAGGATATTCAGAATTTGGAAGTTAAAGGTCCTATTTTGGGGTTACCAGTTTTCATTGTTAAATTCATATCAGGGTCAAGCCATATCACAGAGAAAAATGAGATGTTTTGGTCTTAGAGTAAGACCTAAATTTTTGAGATTGTGAAGGAGACATCCGAGAGGAGTGTCTCAGGGAGGTTTAGAGGAGGCTTGACTCATGTTTAAAGAATTTTGGAGGGGTAATTTTATCCCCAGGAGACAGGGAAATAGTGGAAGAAGGAGGCATACCCACTGATTTTAACTGTTTCCAAGAGACAGGTAGCGGCCACTTTAAGGGCATCCCCCTCAAAGCAACAACTGCAATTATTGACAGGTGGTGGTCACTTTAAGAGCATCCTTCAAAGCCATGACCACAATCAGGGTCACCACCCGGTGGTGATCAGGGAGACTTCTCACCCGGCACCGGCTCGGGGTTTTCAAAAAAGTTCTCCATCCTGCACAGAAATGAGCAAAAAAGAGAAATCAAGATAGAGAGAAAGAAAAAACTCACTGATTAGTGACCGTTGTTGGATGAAGTGTCCAGCAAAAAGAGGAAAAGAGTGAGAGAGAAGAGAGGATGGGGGAGAATGAATGGGTTTAGGAGTTGGCCGGTGGTGGGACCTTAAACCCCATTCCTGGGTTTGGGCACCAAATGTTAGGTCAAGAAAACAAGCAGATAGGAAAAGAGACATAGGAGACAGGTGGCTCAACAGCAATACATGTTTATTTCAAGGAGGAGATCTTGCAGAAAGAACTCCAGAAAACTGAAGCCCACTACCGCTTACAGACTTGGGGGGAAAATTTTGCAGTTGACGTTGATCAGGAGTAACTAAGGCTTGCAGTTAAGTAAGTTGAAAGAAAGCCTTACAGTTAGGCTAGGTATTAACCTAGCCTTTGCAGTCCAGCCTGGTTGATCATTATCCACCCTAGTAAAGTGGTGGGGTGTCTAAGATGGCATTGCCCCGGATAACAGTTTCCTTTAAAGGGGCCTTAATTCCATGAAGGAGGAAGCAGCCCTTATGGCTAAATTGCCTCCCTTGAATGTTCCAATTTTCAATACTATTACATTGGCAACATTGGAATTTTAGAGAAAACATTCAAACTGTAGCAGAGAAGGACATCGTAAATTGTTAAATATGTGTACACTCTCCATTCCTGCTACCATTGCCTTTTTTGCACATGAATATGTTGAGTAAATTCTGTGATGTTAGAAAAAGAAGTTGAACAACAGCCAAACAATGATCCATCATGTTCTCCCGATTATTTCCTACCTCCTTTGTAGCACCTTGTAAAATTTCCTATTATGTGTAATTATTTGCACACAATGTAACCATCTCAAGAAATCAACTGACATTTTACTGATTCAGACCTCCTTAGTGTCAGTCTTCCAAAATTGCTTTCAAGTTCTTGGCCACTAATTAAAGTGTGTCTCGTCTATAAATTAGTATAGAACCTTTGGCCATAATGCCCTCCAGTAACAGTGAAAAAATATGTATTCTGTGAGATTTGGCCAGCTGGGAAGATTTCTCTTCCTCATCCCCCCCCTCCCCCCTTTTTTTTCTGGTCAGAGTCTCATGTTCTTCCCCATTGTCTTTTTTTTTTTTTTTTTTTAATACAACTCTCATTCTGACACCTAGAGGTAAGTGCAGTGCCACAGTCATGGCTCACTGCAGCCTCAACCTCCTCATGGGTTCAGGCAATCCTCCCACCTCAGCCTCCAAAGTGTCTGGGCATACAGGTGCTTACCACCATGCCTGGCTAATTTTTTTCTTTTCTAATAGAGATGAGGTTTTGCTATGTTAACCAGACCGGCCGTGAACTCCTGGGCTCAGACATGAACCACTGCACTCAGCGTCTTCCCTTGTCATTTAGGGATATTCCTGAGTAGGGTTGCGATACTATGGCAGTCAACTTCCAGATGATACCAGCAAAGCTTGAACCTTCCATAAACCAGGTGTAGGCTTTTTCTTTTGTTTATTTATTTCCTCAGACAACTAATTATAAGGAACAATTCATAAAGCCATAGATGTGGAGTATGTATTGCATTAATCTTGAAAATGGTTTATGTACAAGCTGAGAATTAAAAACTGGTGACCTACTACTATTGTAAGAGATACGGTGAGAATTTAACACCAACTTTGTTGAAATTCTTACTGTTCAGATTACTTAAATGGAAGAAACTAAGAATGTATTGCAGTTTGAATGATAAAAAAAATGAATCAAAAAAATAAAAAAATAAAAAAACACAGGCACAACTGTAACGTAAATAAGAGGCACAAATCACAAAGGATGAACCTGAACAGCAAATGATAATGCTATGAATTGAAAGATAAGTCTTATTTATTGCTCAAAATATAAAATGCTCAGTTGAATCTTAGTATAGAAAAAAATTACTTTTATCAACAAGTGACTATGATTTTACATTTAATTTGGCAAACATTTCTTTTTTCAATTCAGTTATTTTCTACTGACTTTCAAAGGAATAATAATTAAGAAGAGAGACCTGTTTCCTGCTGGGTTTGTTATTGTGTGCTTGCTAGTTTCCCTTAACTACTAAATTGAAGCTTTATTAAAGCATCAAATTGCACTATAATCTCTTCAGTCAAAATAGCAATATGACAGGCAAATTTTTAAAAATTATTTTATGAATATTTATGGCATTTTTGATAGAGAAAATATGTGTTTTAAATGGGCTATTATTTTTCATAAAAATGCTTTAAAACCAGTGTAGGTTTTTCACAGGATTGGGAGCTGGTCTCCCTGGTCATCTTCGTCATTTACTGTGTCTTTGCCAAGTTACTTTATTTCTCTATGCCTCAGTTCTTCATTTGAAAATATAGATAGAACATCACCTCCCTTTGTAAATGATAATTATTGTATTTATTTTCAGTAGATAGATATACAGTGTATTATTGATGTTTTTCATGGGCAGGCAGTTTTATGGATTATGTTTTATGGCATAGAATCAGTCAGTGATATTTACTGACTATAATAGAAATTTCTATTTCATACTATTGTCCTTGCTGGAAAAAGAAGCTGTTGACATGTATCTTATACTGTTCTTATCTCTTGCACAAACCAAAATATATCCTACATATTCTTACATGGTCCAGACTCTCCCTTTATCAGATAATAACATTTTAGTTGTATTGGCTTTGAGAACAGGAATTTTCAGTTCGCAGTCATTACTGAGCTTTTAGCAATTCTATTTTATTTGTGTGTGTGGATGTGGGTGTGTATGCGTATATATATATATACCAGGAACAATGTCTCAATATCTGCAGTAAGATTATCCATTGCTTATTAAGGCATTTTATGTTTAATATGTTGAGTAATTGTATAATAAGCAAATTTTAAGATCCTAAATAATTCTGGATCAAATTGTAAATTCTTCCTCTAGGAACTTGCATTTTCTTTATGTTATCTCAATTGCAAATGAAAATAGTTGTATTTAGCTCTATCATTATTTAGGACAATCAAAAAAAATGGCCTAAAATTGGCATGTATTTTATATTTCATTAATTATTTGGAAAAGCATTTACATGTTCAGTTGAGCCTAGGAAATTCTGGCAATATTTCATAAATGTATGAAATTTATGAATGAGGCTTTTACTACTTATTTTGTAAATGATATTTGAAGGCAGCTATTTTTCTGAGTTGAAGAATAACCTTATTTCTATAAAATGTGTGCAAGTCTTTGTTGTTATCAGTGCTGACATATCCTGTGTCATGTTCACCAATAAAAGAAGTTCTAGCTAATGAGATAATAATCTGTGTTTATATAGTATGGACTTCAGATTTTATGATAATATGATGAAAGATGATTTGCATCAGGTTGCTAATTTCAGGTACATAATTGCTTCTTCCATTTATCCTTAACAGGCAATTTTTTCAAAGCATTTCTTTATGAGAAGGTATTTCAATTGACATAATTATTTTGAGACTTAGTGCAGAATTCTTCAGATGTGATTTGCTGAACGGTCTCTTCATTGGTCGCTGTTAGGGAGAAATTTATATCTCAAATTTGAATCTCTCCTATAATACTCTTCAACTCTATAATAAAACATTGGCTTTCAATATAATTTGATACGAAGAGCCAAATGTTTCATGAGATTAGATGCAGCATTATATTTTGCAGCTGCATTTTTACAGGCATGGAATTTAATTGCCTCTTTATTTGGTTGATTATTTTTATATTTGGTCATTTTTGTCATTACACTGAAATTCAGTTGGGCACTTATTGGTACCCTTGGGAAATTTTGCCCTATACTGACAATTTATAGTCATAATTTAATTGCAGAAACTGTGTGGGAAGAAAAAGATGTCTATTAAATCTATTGAGAAGGCTAAAGAAATAAGGTTGGACCTAGAAATAAAGTTTTAGAATGAGAAGTATTATTGGTAAGTACTTTCAAACCATTATGCAATTACATTTTTAGAGAGACACATCTGATTATCTTCTATCTTTATTTTGTACAGGCTTTGCTTTCAGGAAAAAATATAACCTTATATATAAATGTACATAACTTTGTATATACTATTGTACATTACTTTGTAACTCCTCTGTTTTTTTATAGCCTGAATATCTTGTCCAAAAATAACTGAGTAAATTTTAATTTGTCATTATATTATGCAAAGACATATGAGAGACAAAGGTATGTTAATGCAACTGTATTTTTTTTAGAATTCTGTTGTACTCTCTAAGAGCTCCTCCATGTGTATTCTGTCTTGTCCCATTTGTTAAAATAGGTCAGAATAAAGACATTTGAAATTATAGTAAAAAGTAGCAAAATGGTGTACAGCAAGAATAAATGGCTTTAAATTTAAATGAAGAGAATTTAATGTGAGGAACGAACAAGTTAGTATTTGTATAAGTACTTGAAATTCTCAAACCAAGCATCATAATCACGCTATCAAGTGACTTCATGTGTTTTTATCCTAAAATTTATTTTAAATCCTTTATCAATTAAATGCATATATGTGGGAAAATATTAAAAATATACAGAAGTACAGTGAAAAACAGCAGCTTTTAGCATCACTTTCACTTCGTTTTCACACTTTCTAGAGGTGTACATTTTTATTAGTTCTCGTTTTAGTTTAAATGACAGTTTCTCCTTCAATTATAAAATAAAGCTTATTATATTATTACTTTTTCAAATTCAGATTTGAATGTTCAGTGTGGAATGTAAAGATTTAACTAATATTCCTCAACCTCCACTTCTACTTAATCTTTTCTGAATTCTTTCTTCCTGTGTGATTGATTTTAGTTCTCCCATTGCTTTTATGTGTAACTTTAGATAATATGCTTAAATCACCATTTTCCATCAGCTTTGATTCCAACACATAAAGTGAACATTTTAATGTCAAAAACCTTTTCTTGGTATTTGCCCTGCCATTTCTCAGTTTTTTTAAGCTGAAACTTAGCCTTATATTGTCAAGGCCAATTTTAATTCTATTGTGTTCACTATCTTACATTATCCAGGCTTTATTTGTAATTTGAGTCTAAAAGCTAAAACCAATGAACATCATTATATCTTTATAAATATGAAAACTACTCTTCAGATAAAGGCACCTAGTTTCACAGGACACTTCTTTCCTTCCAGGTCAAATATAGAAATTTCTGTTTCATTTCTGGGTTTATTTGAAACTGTAATTTCACACTTAAAAAATTGCACATATATGTATATATCATATTTTGATTGACATCATATTTTAATCATGGCTTTGATTTTTTTTTTTTTAGCCCTTTAAAATTTGGAATTTCAAATTACTATTTCCTTCATTTCTTCTTTCCTTCTTCTGTTTTTCTCTTTTTTTTAATCTTTGAAAAAATAACTGTATGTCTTCTTTACTGTACTCTGAATAGATTTCAAATTCTTAACTTTTTAAAATATCACCATGAAATCCATTAATTTTTCTGGCACCCAGCATTTTTTGGAGCTGTTTATTCAAATTGGGACCAATTGATGCCTTATTAATATTTCTTTTACTTGAACCTCTGGTTTCTTTCACCACTTATAAACTTCATCTTCCCATTTATTGTTTTTTATACTTCATTAAAATAGATTTTCAGATTATCTTCTCTGAAAGAATATAGGAATTTAATCTTTCTTAATTATAGAAAACTGAAACAATCTTATTTTCTTATAATATTTTTAGGTGTAGAATTCTCATCAACAAGGGTACCTGCAATGAACATTTGCATACCTAACCCTGAATAGTACCCCACATCTTTAAAATAAAAAGTTAAAAAAGAATATAAAGGCATTGACTTACTGAATTACGTATGTTTTGTTGCCACAGAAAAGATTGCTGCTAGCTTGATTGTTTTTCTTTATTTGCTTTTGTGTTTTTTCTGATATATGTTGAATTTTTTTCATTATTCTTGGTTTTCTAGTACATTTTCACTTATTATGTATTTTATAAATAATTTTCACTATTTTCTGCTTTTTCCCGTTTCTGTATTTTACTCCCTCCAAAGCTCCTTTTAATTAGATATTGAGTTCCCTACAATAAACCCTCTGATTTTGTAATACTCTTTTTCTCTATCACTATCTCTATTAAAAATTTTATATCTTGCCATTGTTCTAAGAAGCTTAAACACCTTTCCCTCTATGAATCACAAACTCATGTGTATCTTCCCTTGTACTGTTTTACCTGATAACATTGTTTGCTTTTATCTTCTGAAGGTGAAAATAATAATGTACACTCATTGCTGATTTGCAGCTAATATCACAGTGTGACAGTACTATTATTGGTTTATAGCAATACCTACTCTTATTGGTGGTGTTACTGATCTAATTGGTTTGTCTCACTGTCATATTGGTTGTTAAATATGTTCAATATTCTCTATGCATACATATATTATAGTACTTAAAGAATAAAGAATAATACAAAAACTAAACTTGGAAAGTAAAAATCACTCAACATAATACATTCATTATCAATATTGTGTGCATATTCTTTTATCATTAATATTTACTTGTTTATGAACTACAGGCCAAATTACAGTCGACACTTGAAAAATGTGGGGGTCAGGATTGCCAAACCCCTTTGCAGTTGAAGATCTACATAAAACATAACTATCAATAGCCTATAGTAGACTGGAAGTCTTACCAATAACATAAACAACACGTTTTATATGTTGTTTGTATTATATACACACTGTATTCTTACAATAAAGTAAGCTAGAGAAAAGAAAATGTTATTGAGAAAATCGTAAGAGGAAATATATTTACTATTCATTAAATGGAAGGGAATAATTGTAAGGGTCTTTATCTTTGTCATCTTCACATTGAGTAGGCTGAGGAGGAGAAAGGGACCGGGCTGGCCTCTCTGTCTCAGGGGTAATAGAGGTAGAAGAGGTGGAATAGGTGGAAGGGGAGGCAGGAGAGGCAGGCACACTCCTGTGTAACTTTTATTGAAAAAAAAAATTGTATGTAAGTGTACCCACACAGTTTAAATTCATGTTAAGGGTCAACTGTATTTACAAAAGAATATACCTAATTTTAAAAACTGTATATGACCAACATTTATTATAATTTTAATATTCTTCAATGTGATTTTTCATGAATGAAGAGTAAGTAATCTTTCTGAAGTTATAATCATTTATTTATCTAAATTTATTTTGAGACATCTAAAATTTCTATAATTATCTTAGGAAAACTTTCTTCTTGTTTTCCCAAGAAGAAAAAAAAAAATGAGGATGTGGGCATATAGTGTCAGATTGTTTTAAAGAAAAATGTATTATTTTAATCTTTCACTGTTTTCTTATATTGATGTTTCTCTCTCTCTTGCTAGTCCTGAAAATTCAATTATCTTCTATATGTTTTAAAAATTCAAACTTAAAGTTGGAACCTAATTTTATTTTTATTCCTTCAATTTCTAGTGAGGAAACACACTTTCTAACATAACTACTTGAGTAAAATCTACAAGTGTTTTCATTTTTGATAGAACTAGTTTCAATTGATTTTATACTTTAAAAAGTTGTTTTCCGTACTGAAATCTAAAATGTATTCTCCTGTATTTTCTTCTACTTAAATATTAATCTATTTTACATTATTTTGATATAATTTATCTTGCATTAATATTGCTTATATTTTTAAAAAAATTTAAAATTGTACTTGGACAAATTATTCAATATTATAGAATAATGATTTATCTTCTCTTTCAATACCATTCTTAATTATATATGGGTTTCTTGTATTTAGAAAAATCTACTTCTGGGCTTCCTTTTTGTTCCCTTGAGCAACTGCCAACTGCCAACATCTGTGAATACTAAATTCATTTGATTATTATTTTAGTGTTTTTATAATTCACAGGTTAAGTTTTACTGAATAAGTTTTTGTTTAAAAAAATTCTGAGTGTTTTTCACTAGTTGTTATTTGGTAAAATACAGACGAACTTATCATTTAAAAAAATCTATGAATAAATAAAATTACTAAGAATTTGAAATTTTAATAAATTTCCTAAGAGATGTGTTGACTATAGAACAGTATTAAACAGTACCATCTTTGTAGTCAAGAAACCCTAGTATTGAAGTACAGTTTTTCTGTTTACTAACTATGGAATTATCTGAAGTAGACGGTATATTAATTTCCAGGTTTGGTATTTTTCAACTGCAAAGGAGAATAATAATGTAGACATCATAGGGCTATTGTGAATTTTAAAAAGATAATTATTTAAAGTGCTTACCTGAAAATCTGGCACTAAGTAATCATTGAGTAAATGGTTGCAGTATTAATCTAATTTTGTCAGAATACTGACTTAGAATGACATTGAGTGATTTACTGATCACCCATAGACACTTTCTGATTTATAATAGGGGATGATTTCATCTCTGAAGTATTTCTGCAAATTAAATCTATAAACTCAACCCCTTTTGTCAGAACAAGAGGATTACTGAATCTGGAAAAGCTTACATGATACAATGTAAAAGTCATAATGACATGTGATAATGACTAAGACTGTTTAAAAATTTGTCTTTGCCATATATTATATTCGTGACCACCAATGAATTATGCTTCACCGAGTTCACATCCCTTTGCATTTTGACATTGTCATTGTTCTCGTAAAAAGGTGAAGTTTATTTATCCACCTCCCTTGTCTCTGTGCATCACTTATAACTTGCTTTGACCAATAAAAAGTGGCAGAAATGGTAGTGGCAGAAATGTTATGCAAAGCTGACAATCCACGCCTTAAGAAGCCAAGTAATTTACACGCTTAACCTTCTGAGAGCACCATGCTGTGAAAGCCCAATCTAGCCTACTAGAGGATAAGAAGCCACTATGAGGAGAATCAAAATCCTCAGCTGACAGCTTACATCATCTATCTGCACACATTCTGCCTGAGACCACCTTGAAACCATCCAGGAAGATTACTGGAACTGCCTAGATTGTTGAACACAGAATTTTTAACAATAACAAGTCACTGTTTTAAGTCACTAAGTTTTATGGTGGTTTATTTCACTGTGATAGGAAAACACAACAAAACAAAGCAAACCTACACGCGGTAAATGTTACCTCTTTTCACTCATTCTGCACACTGATCACTTTTTCTGAGGGTGCTGTTGAAATATAAAAGATAGAGCTTTCTGTACTAACAAGACAGACACAAGACCAAAACTTCTCAAAGCTTAATTCAAATAAACTTCTTTCAAATTCATTTTTATGTAGATCCAACCTATCTACGTTAAAAAGTTTATTCTTATAGACATCAGGGTTAATATAATGCAGTAAAAATTCTATATTCCTCTATTTTCTGTAATCATACCAAAATGAAATAAAATAGAAAGAGAAAATTTTGTATACTATATATTTGCACCTAAACTAAATTTTAGGCAATGGTTTTTGTAAAATAGCTCTCAAATGCAGTAAGATTTGAAACAAATCTAGAGAATGTGAAGACAGTGGACACATTTTTCATAGATCTTAAACAGCCAAACCAAATCTACATGTAAAAAAGGTACATTTTAAGGAAGTAAATGTAAATATAGTAAATGTTTTTCAGGATAAAAAATTCCTTAAGCATAGCGACAACGGAAAACCAATATATTGTCATTTGATTTCAAAAACTTCTAATACTAACATAATAGTAAAAAGGTGGTTACCAAAATCCAAAGGCAAATAATAAATTAGAAAATATTAATAATGTTTATGATAGATTTATATGCAAAGTATATACAGAAACTTGCAAACAAATGAATTTCAATGAAACAAAGGAGCAAAAAAAACCCCCAAAAACGAATGATCACAATGGGAAAGAAAAAATATAAATATTCAATAAAAACATTAACCAATATGTAACCATATTAGTTAGGCAAAGAAATAAAAATAAATAATACAGGTAAGAAACATCTTAACTCTGCAATTGTTTAAAAATAGTGGAGCGTTAGAGAAGTTGATGATAAATGAGACCCCCACAGGTTCATCATCCTCTTTTAAAAGAGTGATTTGTGGCATGGGCCTCAGAGAAGAGATAGAAAGCCTGGCTGGGGGTGGCAATTACATTAAATGGGGACCGATCCAGGTAGGGTAGGAATATGGACACTGTCATAACATGAACAATTTATAGTCCAGATGGTTTCATGCAAAGTTATCAGAGTTTCCCAGTCCCTCTGGAGTAAAAAAATCTAGACTGCCGACAGCACAAAGTGAACAATATACAGGCTGAGAGAAAGTTTCCTATGAAATTATGCTTTCATTCAAGCTGTTACTTATTTTGCCCACTCTCACCTTGTAATTCTTATTAGTTAGCATATATAATGAACCTATAAAACAGACAATAATTATTAGAAATGAAACTGTACGGGGCCAATATATAGGTACTGAATTTTTTTTTTTTTTAAGTATGAAGGGTATTCCCACACATTTACCCTGTGAAAGCAAAGAAACTGGTTCTCTAATTAAAATAAAATTTTTAAAAAGTACAATAAAAGAAGACCAAGAAGGATCTGAAAAATCCTCAAAAATGGAATAAAAATGAAATATTTTAAGTAGCATAAAAAATAAGAAACACTATAAAAAAGGAGACATACAGATAGCCAACTGGGATATAAAAAGATGTTCAACATCATTGTCAAAGAAATAGCAAATCAAAAGTACAAGAGATGATTACTTCACACCTCTTAGAATGGCTGTTCCAAATAATAACCAAAGATAAGTGTTGTCAAGGATGTGGAAAAATTGGAACTTTTGTACACTGTCGGGAATGTAAAATGATGCAGTAGATAAGAAAAGTAGTATGGAGTTCCTCAAAAAATTAAAAATAGAACTATCATATGATCCGTTCATCCCTCTTTTGGGTATACATCCAAAATAATTTAAATTGGAATCTTGAAGAGATATCTCCACTGCCATGTTCATTAAAAGAATTATTCACAATAGTTAAGATATGGAAACAGCTTAAGTGTCAATAGCGTGGTAAATGTATAATGAAAATGTGATCATGTATACAATGGGCTATTACTCAGCCTTACAAAGGAAGGAAAGTTTACCATTTGTGACAACATGGGTGAAACTGAATATTATGCTAAGTGAAATGTCAACCACAAAAGAAAAAATACTATAAGATTTCACTTGCGTATATGAGGTATCTAAAATAGTCACATTCAGAAAGGCAGAGAATACACTAGTGGTTGTCAGGGACTGGAGTGAAGTGGGTAAGAGAAATATGGAGTCGTTGTTCAACGAGTTCAACTGAATGTTGTTCAGTGAAACTTCATAGCTGCAAATATGCTAGATAAGTAAGTTCTAGAGACTTGCTGTATAACATGGTAACTATCGTTAACAATCAGGCATTGTGTACTTCCAATTTTGTTAAGAGGATGGATCTCATGTTGAGTGTTCTTATCACACACACACACAAAACAAAACAAAAACCCCCAAACAAAAGGACATGAGGAAACTTGGGACTCTTGGATGTCTATTATCCTGATCGTGATGGTATAATACCTGTTTGTTTATGTCCAAACTCATCAAACGCACACAATAAATATGTGCAGTTCTTTGTATGTCAATTATACTACAAAAAAAAAACCCCCAAAATTCTGGAAGATAAGGAAACCCATAATTTTGTGTATAAAATATGTAAGAAAACAAAGCACAACGCAATGGAAAAAGACAAATAATTTTGAATAATTAAATAGAAACTGATACAAAGGAGTATGGAAGGTAGAATGATAGAAGTAGCGAAAGAAGAGAAAATAAGACAAAATGGTATTAATTAAAATATTTTTGTTACTATACATTTGAAAGCGAATGATTTCACCTTGTGCCAAATGCACTATCTTATAAAAAGAGTTTCCCCTTACCTCTTAATGATGTCACAAAAAATAATGAGGGCACATTTCCTGAAACTGTATATCTTTGTTCACCTCTTGTGCCATTATTTGCACATTGCTTCATTGTAATTTGGTTTCCTTTCCAAATTCCCCACACATTTTGGCTGCTGTTACACAGACAATAAGCACGTTATCTCATTGTCTTTATTTTAAAATATGACTAAATTTCGTTTGGATAATTTGATAATAAGAACCCCTCGTGCTCTTTCTTCTCTAATTAAAAATTTTTCTTATCAATATATCTTTTTCTTTGTGCTACACCTGTTTCTCAGTGCAGCCAGTCACAGAGCAGACAAATCTTATTTCTTCAAGTTCCATGTCAGATAGCATTAATTCAAATTCCAACTCTGATTCTTGTGTGTTAGCTGATTAAAATCTTTTTGTCTCAGATTTCTTGTTTATACACACACAAATAATTATTATACTAGCAGATTGTTATGAAGATTAAAATAAATAATAATGTTGTACATGTAACAGCATATAACAAACACTTAAAAGAAATTTGTCATCATTTGTTATAAGCACAAGATTTAGAGAAAAGCATATTTGAGATGCAGACTTTATGCCATTTTCAACCTTTTGCATCAGACATCACAGAAATTAAAGGGTCATATATTTCTTATTCCCCAATCCAGAAATGAATCGTAGCAGAATATTCCTGGATAGAGTGAGAAGCTGGGTTTCCCTGACTAAAGCATATATATACATGTGCAAGGTCTAAAGGTTTAAAGAAAATGAAACAAGGCAATCTGTCTTAACCCCCGCCCCCACACACACACATACGTGAGATGATAGAATGTTTGGGATTTGTTTTAAAATTCAAAATAATACAGTGGTGGTAGGGAGTGGTAGTGGGAGGGTTACATAACAAACTGGCCCTGATTTGATGTCAAATCAGACTGGCCCTGATTTGATGACTGCCATGTTTATGCACTTGTGCAGCCACATAAATAGCAATTATGCTATGAAAATAAAATAATGGTGTCCTTTATTACTCTTTCAAAAACAGTGGTGCTCATATGACCTTCCTATGTTCTTGATAGGCTTCTTTGTTATGTTGCTTCATATTAGCAGCATTTTAAATTTATTTTTTAATGAGTCAGCATTTATGGTCAATCTCTCCTGCCACCTTTCCTTGATATTTTTTTCTGTGTCTTTCAGAAATATTTCATGCAGACATGAAGCTTTGTGCTATCACCTTATGGATTATCTATTCCCTGCATCTCTGTTTCTGGGTGACAGTTTTGTTAGTAGATCCTATATAGAACAAATCTTTTGTTCCAATTTATAATTGGCTCCCTGGCCACATAGTTTGTCTCCAGAGTATTTTCCAAAGTGTTGAGAATTTCTTAGCTTCTTTTTGGAGCTTTACCAGACACTCTTACTTTTTACCCTTCCTGCTTACTATCTTTATAAAATAAAGTTATAAAAGAAAGCCATCCCTCCAGGCATCATCATGTTTTTATCCTGAGTACAATGATTATCTGGGCTGTAATTTTTTTTAAGCAGAAGGTAGATCTCAAAGCCATTCTGAATTCATGATGGCATTTCATTTCTTCTTGAGAGATCTAATTTAAACTATACTTCTACACATATATTTATTACTCAAATTTTGGATATGTATTTTTGCATTGAAGCCGATCACTTTCATTTTTATACATTTCAAGAGAAATAACAGAAGGGTCATGGTTTATTTTCACAAGTATCCATGAAGAATATACACATATCATTTGTTTCCTTCTGACATCTAGAATTTTCCAGGTTCCAGAAAATGCTTCACTTTTGAAAACATGTTTTTAACAATTTTTTTCTCATTTAACTAAATTTTTGCACTACTCACAGAATATCTGGTACCACACTTAAAATGAGAAAACAGTGTAATTTGTAAAATGAGAAATTTGGACCACTTGCTTTATGAAGACAAATACAAACATCCTAATACTATCCATTTTAACCTTGATAGTGCTTAGATACATTATTAACATGCTAGTTTCCAGGAAAAATATAGCTCCAAACCAGAATGAAAATGTAGTCAGGATCCTGCACCATGCCCAGTCTTAAGTCCCACACAATTAAAGAAATATCTGCAGGGAAGGGAGGTCAGGGATCTGCACCTTATTAAGTATTTCAGGTACTTTTTTGTATACACAAAAAACACCTGTGAACAATAGGTGTTTTCAGTATTGAAGTCACGGTTCTCAACATTTTCAAACCAAAGAAATCTCATGTATCAGTTTTCTTAAGTGAAGAAAAAAATTTCCACCTGCTGTGTTTTGGGGTTTATTTTTCCATGATTGAGCTTTATGAAATATTAAAAATACCATATTCTCCTAGCTATCTTTGTCAAAAGAGTTTAGGACCCTTCAGTCTATAGTTATTCTAGTTCCACAACATATATTTTGTTCTGATTTATAAATTCAATCCCTCAAAATATTTGGATACTACAGAAATGTAAGTGTGAAATTAAAAGCAATTCAAGTAAATTCTGAACATGTTTTTCTTTTTGTTTAGACTCTTCATCCTACCTATTCATAACTACATAGCATTTACATTATAATTTAAATTATGAACTATATTTTTAAAATTCTAAAATGTATTAATTGCTATTTTCATTTAAGAAATTAATATGGCTGAAAACTAAAATTACAAAATTAAAACGAACATTTTCCCTATTACTACTGCATTCTCTCTGCACTGATATCCGTAATATTACCAGGAAGTAGGTTGCCACTGCTACTAGTGAGAGAGGCGTAAAGAAGAAACTAGATGGGCAGACAGATTAAGGTGGATCCCCGTATAAACTTCCACAGCAAGCCCCATGGACTGGCGTGAGCACACCCACTTCCGGTCTGTAAACTACCCCTTTTGCATGCTTCTCTTTGATTGTCCCTTTTTTAACCCTTATTTTCAATCCTACACTATGGTACCTCTCTCTGATTGGTGCTAACACCAACCAATCAGCATGCTCTCAAGACTATATAAACCCCGGACTGCAGGGGCATCATTGACAAGCCTCTTTTGGTTCACCTCCTGCTGCTGGGAGCTTTCCTATTTTCTAATAAATTCCTACTTACTCATTCTCCTGTGTCCCTATCCCTGATTTTTCCTAGGTGTGAGGCAAGAACCCGGAACTGCTAAACTAGAAGAACTGCACATGCCAGACTGGATGAGCTGGACACACCAAGCTGAGAGAGTTTCAATACTCCTTGGGGGCCTGGCTTGCTGGTCCACCAAGCCAACAGAGCTGTAACGCTTCTCAGTGGCTGGCTTGCCCACCTGCCAAACTGGCAGAGCTGTGAATACTTCTCAGGAGCTGGCTTACCAAACACTTCTCTGTGCTCGGCTCACTGACTCCCAAACTAAGAGAGTTGCAACACTCCTTGGGGGTTCTGCAGCTCTTGGCATCTCCGAGTTTTCCTGGTGCCACAGCATTCCCCTATCCAAATACCATCTCATCCCTGGCCACTGCATGGATTCTGGGGTGGCAGTGCAGCTTTGGGAACTACAACATCCCGTGGGGAACCAGCTCACCAACGTGCAGTTCAAAAAAACTGCATCACTAGGTTCTTATATATTCTTCCAAATATTTTATGTGGCTAAAAAAAAAAAAAATGAATCCATATTATTTGCTGACTTATTTTTACATAAGCATTTATTTACTGTATACACTATTCAGAATTACACCAATGGGATGACTGTGTGTTTATGTTTTCTGCTCTATAAACTTGTTATCTGGAATATTAGAATTTTATATTTGGTTGTCTATTTATTAAAAAAAGAAAAGCAGGGTCTTACATGTTTAGTGAATATTTTGTTTCCTTTATACTGATCTTACTTATTACTTATCTTTGGCTTATTTGGCTATTTACTGTACTTGAATTTTTATCAAAGTACTAACCTTGTAGTTTGTGTGAGTTCCTTACCATATAAAAATAATACTTTGTCATTTTATTTATGTAGCACAATATATCAATACTCCATTTGTGCTTTTGTTTTGGCAGTTTATTTTCAAAAATAATTTTCCAGATATCAAATAATTTCTAGCTTCTGGCTTTGTTTCAACATTTGTAGTACCTGATTAGTTATTAGGCTTACTGCAAAAAGTGGTAGTTAGTAAATGTTTATCACCCAGCTTTTCAGAACAAAGAAAGTTCTGTCTTATGCATTTTCCAATTTTTATAGTGTAGGCACTTTAAAAGCTACTTATTGTCCATATGAAACCCCTGTCAAACTTCTAGCATGATATTTAGAAGCTTGCAAACTTCTGAGATTTTCTTATTTACCTCTTACCTAGTACACAGTATGCTCTAAATAACTATTTCTTCTTACAGTTGTTTTTATTTTCTTATAATTTTTTATGAATTTTTTTACTTGTTTTTTATTCCATTTGAAATTTATTTTTATTTGAGTAGTTTGATGAGATTCTAAATTGGAAATTAGAAATATTCTAATTTCCAGAGTATAATGGACTAGTAAAGAATCTACTCATTCTCCTTGGTTTATTATCATAATTTTTATTTTACTTATTAGCACCCACATACCCCTACTGTAAGTAGCAAGAGCTATGAAAATTAATGGTAGTCATTTTATTCATGAAGATATAAAATAGGATTTAGAATTTAGAAGGAAGTGTTCTTGCTGATTCTTTATTGTACATAATTGTTTACTAATGAGTGGATTGAGAACAACATACTTTATCTTGAACAAAAACCTACAACTAATTACACAGTTACACATTGAGTTACTTGTTTACCAGTATAGCACCTTCCACCTATACCCTTGTTCACACTGTGAATTTTGAGCTAAATCATGTTTGACAATAAAATTTATAACTTTATAGATATAGCAACTGACAAAAATCAAGTTATGTATAATAAAAAAGTCTATGTCATGTGCATACTAACAGGTTTTGATTAATATATTAAAGCTTTTCAATTCACTCTTATACTGCATCAGTCTTCTATAGGAAGACGATCTGACTACCAAAAATTTCATATATGTAAGAATTATAGGAATCTCATGAAAATTATTTATTTATTTAAGGTGGGAAAGAAGAATTTATTGAGAGGACAGAAAAGCTCTCAGAGCAGGAGGGGACCTTAAGGGGTCGCCCGAAAATAAATCATTAGACAAAAATTTGAACTTTGCTGGTCTTCTGTTAGAATTAACATCTTCTCTGTCTTCTATTTTGTTATGCTTACTATCCAGTTATTAGGTCAGATGGCACTTTATAAAAATTCAGGTCGGTAATTATTTGGAAATATGAGCAATTATCACAAAGTCAGCATAAAAGTGCAAAAATTAAAAATTCACTTGAAAAGTTTTTTCTATTGAGAACCTAAAATTCAGGTAAAATTAATTGTATGATTGCTGGTAATACAGTCATTCTGGAGAAATATAGTAGACACGACTTTTTAAAAATATTCTGCTTTTAATGTATAGATTTGTTATATTAAAGAAATGTTTCTTTGGTAATGGCTGGAAGTTAATAACATGAGGTTATATGAGGCCATTATGTTGACATCTTGGTTACAGATTGATTTGTGAATCTCTCTAGACTTAATTCAGGTGCTGCCATTTAACATTATAAAATTATGATGATAAATGAATTTAACAAAAGATTGTTCTGTTGATTAAATTAATATTGTTGAAGAGATTATTTAGAGTGCATGGGTTAAGCACTTAAATATCTGTTATCCATCAGATAGTTTAGATACTTCTAAAAGATAATATAATAATCTTGTGGAAAACATTCTTTATGTAAAATTTATAAAACTTTCATTTTGCCTCAAGATATCTGTGGGATCAATATGCTTTAAGAAAAGTCTACATTAGTACTGAATAATGATTCTTGTTTTCCAGACAAAGCAAAACTGTTGAGATCTGAGTGTATCACACAAAATGGTATTTTAAGATTATTTGGTTCATACATTTATTTACATATAAACTTTTAAATATGGTTGTATTTAAGTATAGAATTACATAGCTAAATAATAGAAAAGTCTTCATTTTAAGTATAGAATTACGTAGTATAGAATTATAAATAAATAAATTATATTTTATAAACTATAAATAAATATGGTTGTATTTAAGTATAGAATTACATAGCTAAATAATAGAAAGGTCTTCATTTTAAGTATAGAATTACATAAGTATAGAATTACATAGCTAAATAATAGAAAAGTCTTCATTTTAAGTATAGAATTACATAAGTATAGAATTACATAGCTAAATAATAGAAAAGTCTTCATTTTAAGTATTTAGATGAAACATAGTTTCATGTGCACAAACATATTATAAAATGATTTACATTTCTTCTTTTTTTTTTTTTATTTTTGAGTTGGAGTCTCACTCTGTTGCCCAGGCTCAAGTGTTGTGCACAAGCTATTCTTCTGCCTCGGTCTTCCAAGTAGCTGGAACTACAGGCATGCACCAAAACATCTGGTTAATTTTTTTATTTTTTGTAGAGACGAGATCTCACCAAGCTGCCCAGGTTGGTCTCGAACTCCTGGGCTCAGGCAATTTTCTTACCTTGGCCTCCCAAAGTGCTGGAATTGCTGGCTTGAGCCACCGTGCCCAGCCAATTATTTATATTTCAATGCATTTATCTTATTCAAAGTTTATTAGAAGTATTCAATTTTGAAATAACCATAAAAATTTCAGAATTATAGGTATGTTCTATTTCTTGGGCAAATATTGATATCACAAGTGTATTCAAGAAAAGAGAAAAACTGAACACACAAAAATCAGGGGAAAAGTCAGTAATTGAATAAATTATTCATGTTAAAGAACTGTTGAGTTATTTTACACAGAGTCTTTTATTATATAAAATGCCTCAAAATATTTTTTTAAGTAAGTTTTTACACTTTATTATATGAAGCTAGTGTGAAACTGAAATAAAAGTATGACAAACAGCATGTTATGTAAACAGGATTACATGATACATGGCATATACATACATGACTATATATTATACATAAAAAAATATATATTTCTCTATAAATTTACATATATTCATATATATTAACCGAAGACTAAAAATGTAGGCCAATGCCTTTACTATTTCTCAACAGTGTTTGAAATGTTCATATCATTGCAATAAAAATTAGAGTATAAATCGGTGGCTCAGCCTGTAATCCTGCGCCTTGGGAGGCTGAGATGAGTGGATTGCCTGAGCCCGCAGGTTCGAGACCCCCGCCCTGGGCAACTTGGCGAGACCTCATCTCTACAATAAATCACAATTAGCCAGGTGTGGTAGCACACACCTGTAGTTCCAACTACTTGGAAGGCTGAGGCGGAAGGATCGCCGGAGCCCAGCAGGTCGAGACTGCGGTGGCAGGGAGCGACCACTGCACTCCAGTCTGGACGACAGAGTGAGATTCCAACTCAAAAAAAAATAGAGTATAAATAGTAACACAAGTACTCAAAATAAAAGAAAATATTTGTTTACCTAAATAATCAACAAATTATTAGAACGAATAAGAATTCAAGTAATATGATTTAATGCAGAATAATTATGTAAACACAGTTTATAGTAGTCCTTATCAATTTGTTTATAAATTTTCAGAAGTTTCACACTCACAATTGTTACTAAATTGTCAAACAGAACAACCCTAGCAAGATATGCATGACACCTATGTTCGCAGTATAATCTTTATTAAATTTTTAAATGTTGACATTTACTCCTTTGAATAAATGGAAAAATGTTTTATGATTCTGGATGGGAGAAACAAATGCTATTCCATGATATCAAAGTTGCCATTCAAAAAGCTATTTGTAGCTTTTTTCTCCCTCTTAGAGCAAAAATATTGTGTTTGAGTACAAACTTTATGTAGTATGGGACCTATATTAACTTCGCAAAATGTGAAAAATCTGAAGTTTGAAACACATTTGGTCCAGAAATGTTCAAATAAGAGATTTTAAAGATATTTTTTCTCTCTGCAAATTTGTTTGCAATTTAAATTCAACGAAAATCACAGTTCGCAAAATATTTTTTTTGGAGTGTGTGTCATTATACAAAGCTTTTTCCTTTTCAAGAATTCATAGAAGAGAATAATAAAAGTATTTTAGAAAAGAATTTATATTAAGGAGGATCTTACTTTTCCAGTTAATAAAGCTTTTAAGTCACTGTTTCTTAATAGAAAAAAAAAGGACCCCCATAGGGAAGGAGAATAATGCAATGAACCCAAATTTTGAGTTGGTTTCCAAGTTTTGCGGACTGTCTTGGCTTCTGACAGATAAGCATAGCTATTTTTAGTGTCAAAGATTCCAGGTGCCAAATTTACTGTACATTACTTTCCAAATCTCTGAGATATGTTTTATTTTTTCTGGTCAAAAACCACTTTAAGGCTGAGAAAAAAATAATTTCAGTTGGAACAGGAGCTTAAAAGTTGTAAAGGTAGTGATAATGACAGTATAAATAATTATAATGGGTGGGGACTCCAAAGAATAGCCAGGGAATAGTAAGTGAAACAAAGGAAAAGGTACTGGGTAGATATTCAGAGAAAAAAAAATCAGATCTGGAAAATTTCCCAAAGCATAGCTCTGAGAAAGCTTTCATGATGCCTCTAAACAGAAATTTTATTTTTCTTTTCATAGCATCTCTTTATTCATAAGATGTCTTAGACCAATTCAGCTGAATTCTCATGACTGAGATACGGGTTCACCCCAAATGTGTGTGATTATCCTAATCTAGTTTGGCATGATTTGAAAATTAGGTTACCTGTGTATATTAGGAATATTTGGGTAAAAATGCCAATGAGATAAAGAGTTTCAGCCTTGTTATTTACAGATTGGGGACTGTTCCTGGTATCAGATTTGTGGCTGCTTAGATGAGCAATACCTGGATAAAAGTGCCATATCAATCTATAAGCAAACCTCATTTTCCTGCCTGGAAAGGTTTGTTTCACTAGATCAGTAGGTATCATTGCATGTGGCCAACTGATCTGATGTTTTCTTTACCTTACTTGTCAGAAGATTCCTAATAATGCTGCCAAGAGGAGATATAAATAGATAGGCATGTTTGCTTCAAACTTCGTTATATGTCAGATGATCCTATGACATCTGCAGCCTAGAACAATTCATCATAAAGCAAATCTCATTATATATGCATCCTTCTACTGAATGCAAAATAATCATCCACGCCCAACCACTGAGATAGTTTACAGAATTCTGAGATATATTGGTTGAGCATGCTAAGTAATTAAAAGGGACTTCCAATAATAGTGAATGCCAACCTCAGAGGAAGCTATGTGTTTTGTACTGTTCAATATTCTCTGACTGTCAAGGTGCTTGAAGTACAGCTCTTTAAACCTTTCCTTAAGTTGGAAACCACTAATGATGCATACATACGTAGAGCAGGAAGTTGCATTTCGCAGATTTTAATGAATATACCTCGATTTTCTTCAAAGGGAGACAGAGGACAAGAAATTATTAACAGAAACAAATTTAGTTGATACACTGGAGATTTCAAGGTAGTGACAGCAACCTTGTTTCTGATTTTTGGATAGACAAGTAGATACCCACTCTCAGACTCTGTTTTTCATTGCTACTTTATATGCTCAAGATCCATAGTCTGGAGAATAATAAGGGCTTTGTACATCTTACTAAGGCAATAACAGAGAGACATAAAGCAACAAAGTCAGATATCTATATCTAATCTATATCTATCCCTATATTGCCATAATTTGTATCATCTATATCATATATGTCTATATCTAATCTATACCTGAATTTACATAATCTATATTTATCTAATCTATACCCATGTCTATGTCTATATCTATATCTATATCTATCATCTATATCTATACTAATCTGTGTGTGTGTGTGTGTGTGTGTGTGTGTGAACCTTCCCATTAATTTTGTGTTAGGCATGAATTTCTAACAACTCAATGGATGTATAACATCAGAAGCTGCAGTCAAAATGGAAGTGAATAGTAGATTGCAAGCTCAAACCATCAGCATATCAGGAAAATCTAATATGTCAATATTTACAAACACTTAAAGACCTAAGACATTATATGTTCTAAATTTTCATGTCAACCGTGCATGGAGATCAAAATAACAACAGGTCAACAGACCATGTTAAAAATGCTTGCCTGAAAAATCCTTAGGGTATCTGTATCTCATGGTTGTGGGAAAGCTGGGCTGGTGTAAAGGTCAAGGGACATAAGACAGAATCAGTGTTCATGACTTTCATCCAGAACCATTTCTGTTTCTCACAAGCACATCAATCCATCATCTTTGCTCTGTGCTGCCCTCTCAATTTATCAGTCAGACTAAGTTCTGCTACAGATCCTCCAGGTTTGGCATTTCTGTTGACCTAAATTTCCAGCTCTTGAACTCTGTTCATTCTTTGCTTTATAACTTGTGTTCCCCTGGGTCTGATATTTTTAGACTGCCTTCCTAGTAACTGACCTTCTGACCTAGGCCTAGAAATATCCCTTCCACTATAGTTCCAGAGAGATACTTCTCAATGTTGAACAGTGTAATAAGATATCCTTGACAGCAACATTAGACAACATTTAAAGTTATAGATGTCCCAACCATGAATATTTTGAATATCACATTGGAGAAAAGTTAAGAGACAAGTATTAATTTGTAGCTCATAAAGGCAACTGTGATGGGACCTGGGTGTTATGGACCAGGTATATAGCTTTATATTAATCTGGTCTAGTACAAGTATAAACCTGAAAGAATTTTGATGAATATATTAGATTCACATTTTATTCTGAATATACTTCCCAAATATTAATTTTCATAGCTGGATTTCTGTAGAAGCGGTATATCAAACTATTAAATATTGAGTTTGTTATTAAGTATCTTAAATGCACTTTTTCTTATTGAGAAACAATCAGATGTATAGACAGAAGTAAACTGCTTCTATTTATTAAAAATATTCCAGAATCAAGTCGCTATAGTTGCAGAAGGAGAAATATATAGACACAGGAAAATTTGCAGGTTGTTGCAATTGGATTTTTTTTTTTTCTAAACTACTATTGAAATATCACCACAATTTGCAGGTTGTTGCATTGGACTTTTCTTCTAAACTACTATTGAAACATTACCACAGAAATATATAGACACAGGGAAATTTGCAGGTTGTTGCAACTGGACTTTTCTTCTAAACTACTATTGAAACATCACCACAGAAGTGCTTAAATGCCTATATGTATAGGTTATGCATATGCATGCACATATAAAATCCTTGGTTATTGCATGTAGATAAAGTAATTCATATATAAATGCATAATGTTAATCTTTATACCTCAGTTAGATTCAATATATGGATCTAAGTTTTTCCCAAATAGGCAGCTATTTTTAAAACATCCTATACCTTCTCTACTACAGACCATTGTCTTCATATACACTGGAATTTTCTACTCTAAAATGATTTCTGGTTTATAAGCTACATTTCTAAATTGTTTCAAATTCTATTTTGGCACATATTTTTGCTTTGTTCTCTCTGTTTTTGTGTCTTATTTAGTTCTTTATTGCTTCATATGCAACTTGACAGATAGCATGAGACATATTCTCACTGTTGTTCATTTCTGCATTTTTCATTTCTAGTTTTTAAAATCCGTATTT
Organism: Carlito syrichta; assembly: GCF_000164805.1. Taxonomy (NCBI): domain Eukaryota; kingdom Metazoa; phylum Chordata; class Mammalia; order Primates; family Tarsiidae; genus Carlito; species Carlito syrichta. Next base: position 265,044 of record NW_007258489.1, on the reverse strand, counting down.
TTTGTTTCCTTTCCTCAGCCTGGAATCCATTTTTGTTGTTATTTTTCTTACTTTCCTGAATTCTTATGTTTATTTTTCTTGTTTGTATTTTTATGACAGAAATCTATCGTGGGTTCACTTGAGTATGTTTTGAGCAAGAAACAAAAATACTTTTATTGAAAAGAAATATGTTAAACTAGAAATGAGAGAAAGAATTAAATAAATAAGATTTATTTCTTATTTTTGAACTTGCATTTATTTCTTTGGGTTCTTAAATGTTTATTCTTATCACATTTTATTCATTTATTTACTCTCTAGCTTAATATCCCTATCTTCACCTTTTTCCTAAAGTCTCTAACACCTTTTCTTCCCTATAATTCTTAGCCACAGAGTTTGCTATTTTACTAAAAAATAAAAGCAATTTTTAAAAATCCATATGTTTCCCCCACAATGTCTCTCAACTCCCCTGCATTTTTATTCTCTCCTTTTTCTGCTATAGGTGACATTTAGTAGTCCTATTCAAAGTCAGTCTCTTCATTTCTTCACTAGATTCCATGATCTTTTTTCTACCTAGGGATTGATCTTGCTCCAAAGAGCTTTCGGTCTTTCCTCTACATCAATAGTTTTTTTTTCTTTCAACACTAGATCTAATCTATGATACTATACTTTCTCAAAAATTAGTTTTTCTTCACTCAACATCCTCTTTCATTTCTGCCTATTTCTCTACTAACCATCAGAGCAAAACGCTCAAGACAATTATTCACATTTGATGACAATATTTATCTTCTCTCATACTTCCTGAGATCTACCATGACACTGAAACAGTTCTTGTCAGGGTTATCAGTGACCTCCATGCTGCTAAAGCCAATGGTCAATTCTAATTCTTCATATATTTTGATTATCAGTAACTTCTTGAAACACATTTATCTCTTTGCCTTCTGGTGCAAAACTCCTTCTGTCCTCCTTCTTCCTCACTGGTAAATCTTTTCCTGTCTCATTTGCTGGCTTATCTTTCTTTCCATGGTCTCCGTGTTGGAATTCCCCGAGGACTTAGTGTTCTGACCTTGTTTCTGCCTTCACATTAGTTGATCTCACCTATCACATAGATCATACACAAAAAAGCAGAAAACGAATACCTGTTCTATATGCTGGTAATTCCCAAATATTTGTCTTTTGCTTATGTTTTCACCTGGATTTCAAACTGCCATATTCACCATGGACTTAACATTTCTGCTTAGATGTATAAAAACCATCTCTCATTTGACATGTATAAAACTGAATTTTGATGTTCACATACACATACACACCTGATTATTTTGCACTTATGCATTTTAATAATTACAACTCTATCCTTCTGATTGTTTAGATTGAATAACTTAAAGTCAACCTTGTACATATCTTTCTCTCAAATGCAGCAAATTCCTATGAGATATAGAATCAGAATTAAACCAATTCTTATACTTCCACCACTATATTCTGGCCCAAGCTACCAACATCTTTTGTCTAGATTTTAAAATATCCCTCTTACTGGTTTCTGGCTTCAGAATTATCCCCTCTATATTGTATTCTCCACAAGCATTAAAACAGTCCTATCCTTTTGATTCTCAAATAACTGTGCTTCATCTGACATAAAATTTCTCCCTCATGTTTATGAAAGACTAAGGAGGAAAGACTTGTCTAGTTGACCTCTGAATCCATGGGAATAAGTGTCTGTGTGTGTATGTATATGTATACATGCATTTATATCAATAAATATGTTGTTTGAATGAAATAATAGATGAATGAATTATTCTATTATATATAGCCTTTAAAAAGTACGGTAGTCCACATTTATATTTATTGCCAAGTAAAGATCTTTTCTCTTGATTTATTTCGCACAGTCATGTCTAGCATATTAATGACAATCCTAGGTAAAATTTTAAAATATTTAAATTAAATGACTTTGAATACAATTATTTAGTTTAAACTTCACAAGTCTTTGGAGTGACAGTAAGAAAATCTTGGCATTATTGGTGGTATCCGTGATGAGTTTCTGCAAGATTAAACAATGACACAGTCCTCTTGTATTATCTTTTTTATTTGTCAATGTCACCCAGAGATACCGCTGTTGATTTTAAATATTGCCACTTTCACTTAATTAATAAGCACATTCTATTCTGATAATTTTATGAGTAAATGGTACTTAGGTAGGGGGTGGAAGGAAAGGACCCAAACACAGAACTGAATTTTACAAATTGATAAGCATTCAAACAGAAAAAAATGGAATAAACACTCCAAGTTACAAATCAATATTGCAGTAGTAGCAAACGTCTGGATGAAGTCCCCATCCTAAATTATTTTATGGGTTACTACTAGGGTGTAAATGAGTTTATCTACAATCCTCAACTATGTTTAACTTAAGAATTTCTTTGAAATCATTCCCAAATTCCTATCCAAATTTCACACACTTTCATTCCCATTTCACCAGAGGACAACTGGATACTAGCAGTATTGGGTTATGGACACAATGTGAGATATTTTAAAAATGAGTTTTTAGAGTGACACCAATATAATAACCAATGTAAGTTCCATGTATTAAAACTCAGTGACTTTCCATTGTTAGCTGAATAAGTTTTGTACTATTTAGTGTGTGAGACCATAGGATTTTATTTCGAATGGTTTCCTACCTCAACTATCCTCAACCTTTTGCTCGCAATTTATGCTGTAACAATACAGAACAACTTGAATTCCAGGAATATATGACTGTGGCTTTGTTTCTTTTTTTTCCCCCCTTTTAATTTTTATTTTAAAATTGTGGGGTACAGTTCAGAGTTAGATATACAAATATTCATTGTGCAAGTACCCTTGTTGATGAGGTGTGTGTAGTTTTGTTTCTAACCTTTGGTTCAAGGGTCTTACTCTGAAGTGAATGAATGTTTTTCTTCCATTTAAATTATATCCTCCAAGAGCCTGGCAAAATCTGAATATTACTGAGACTTAGTCTTGTTGAAATTCTTTCTTTTTCATTCCCGCCCTTTTAAAATTATGTTAAACATTTAAGGATAAATTAATAAACCTATGATTCCTAACTATTTGTGACATCATAATTACCTTGTAACTTTTCTTATTTGAAAACATGTCCATGCCTCATGCTCTATTCTCCCATCACTGGAAGACTTACTGGTATTGACAGGGTTAGGAAGATAGAAAGAACATGAGTGTTTAAAATGCTTCTCAGCTGATTTTTGTTAAGCATTCACTGTTGAAAAACTGAATAAGATCTTGAATTCTTAGATAGGATTAAACAATTTGTAAACTTATCACCTAACAACTGGCCATATAATGTCTGTGACAGTTTTCTTACTATTTAAAAAATTCAGTGATGCCATTATATATTTTTTTCAATTCTGAGATTAATCACCACTCCCTTTCAGATCACTATAATTTGTCCAAATAGGAAGAGGTAATGAGGATCTAATATTGTCAGACACATGTATTTCTGATCACCCAAGATCTTTTTAACTTTGCTTTTACTCTGAGAGACATTATATTTGCACTCATAACTAACACAAAGAAGGATCTCACTCTTTAAAAACCTTCTGAAAGGTACTTTTGAAGGATGATGCTATTTCTCTTTGAAAGCTTCCTCATTATAAGTATTTTATTATATAGCAATGGTAAAATTCCTACAAGACATATACAATAACAGAAAAGTTTTCTCTAGATTATCTGACCTTTATTACAGGAAATTTAAGTAAATCTATCTATACTTTCCTGCCTCTTTTAGGTATTTATCTTTAAAATTTCCATTTAATAATTAATATGTAAAGACACCATTGTGTTCTTTGTCTATAGTTAAAACCTAGGCAGCTTTTGGAAGGGAAAAATAGGAGGAAAAATCCTCTAAGTTAAGATGTCTTCTATCTAATTTAGAGAAAAGTGAGTTGCTTCCCAAGTGGAAATGTAATGATATTTCCATGTGGAATGATCTAGAAATGACTTCTAATTTGTTTTCCAAATAAAATTAGAAAAATAGAATTGATGATATGTGAAAGGCCAATAGGTCATAACCACCCACAAAGATTTATATCTCCTAATCTAAGGAAATTGTGAAACTGACAAAGAGAAATTAAGATTTCAGTTATAATTAAGTTTGCTGAAATTAAAATAAAGAGATTTTATTTAAGTGGCTGGGTGAGTCCAGGATAAATCATAAGCATACTAAAAAGTGGAAGAGAAGGTAGAAGCGTTACAGGGAGATGTAAATACAGAAAAACGGTTACAGAGATACAATATTGCTGGCTTTGAAGAGGAGGAAGGGAAGGTGGACGATTCCCTGAACCAAGGAATGCAGATGGCCTCCAAAAACTGGAAAAGGCCAAGAAGAAGATTTTCTCTTAGAGCTTCCAGATAGAAATGCAACTCTGCTGACAACTTATTTTTATTCCAATGAGACCTATGTGGGATTTCTAATCAAGAAAACTTTAAGATAATAAATTAGCATTATTTTAAACCACTAAGTTTGTGATGTTACAGCAGCAATAGGAAACTAATAACATTATATATTCAGATACCTTTGTGATTTGATTAGTGGATTTGAATGATTTGCTACTTATTTTCTAAAGAAAATACAACAGAGATTTTCAAATCTTCAATAGTGATCTAACACAGAGTGTCTCAACCTTTTTATAATTACAGCTGTCTTGACTTTTGATATATATACACTATGTACATTTAGTTCTATGTGACATTTCAAAATGAATTAAATATATTTTTAATATATTAATACATAAGAACAAGCAGTGAAGGTGTTGTTTTGCATTCAAACTTCTCTTTCTATCTTAAGTTTGCCTGGATCACACCATTAGGCACTTCCTGGCTATGACATTTTGTTTCTCACTATCAATCAAATATTAATTTGTAAAAATATGGAAGGTGATTAAGTCTTTCACATGTATCACCATACCCAGCTAGTTTTTTGTTTGTTTGGTTTTTTGTTTGTTTTTGTACACATGGGGGGTCTCACCATGTTGCTTAGGCTGGTTTCAAACTCCTGACCTAAAGAAATCCTCCTGCCTCAGCCTCCCAAAGGGATTACAGATGTAAGCCTCATATTCAGCCTCAATGCAGTTATTTTTAAGTGTGGTTTTTCTAATCTTCCCGAGAAGAAAAGACCAGGTCAGGTGGGCTAGCATTTTGTAGAGAGAAAATTTGAGTATTAAAATGTCCTCCAAGATAAGAAAAAGAAAGAAATCTAGCTTCTGTTGTGCAGGCTAGATTAGTACATTTTTTGTTAATGTTTACTAATCACTGTAGAAAAAAAATAACATTTTTGTACACATAAACACATAAATATTTGTTTTGTATATATAAAGATAAGCAAAATTATTCACACACACAAATTCTTATATAGTAGTAGTATGTGTTCCTGAGGACTGAATAAGACTGAATGTTTAGATTAAATAGTATATGCATTATACACACACACACACACACACACACACACACACACACACACGCACGTGTGTCCGTGTGTGTGTGTGTGTGTGTGTGTGTGTGTGTGTGTGTATTTGAGATGCTGAGGCAAGAGGATTACTTGGGCCCAGAATTTGAGAACAGTTTAGGCAACACAGCAAGATCTCACCTCTAAAAAAAAAAAAGACCTGGATGTGTGTGGTGGTGTGTGCCTAGCCCAGGAGATGGAGGTGTAGTGAGCTGTGATCTTGCCACTGCACTCCAGCCTGAGTGACAGAAAGATACCCTGACTCAAAAAAGAAAAAATAAATAAAAATAAAATAATAGAAAATATCAACTTTTTGAAATGATACTAAAAATCTTCCAAAACATGATTGTTTTTAATAACTTCAAGTTCAATACTTAGCTCATATTATACCTAGATTGCTAAGGGGAGAAAGTTTTGAGCTGTTGGCATGTGGTAACAAGAAAGGATGTGCATTTTTGAATAGATTAGTGCAGTCTTTATTTTATAATAGAGAGGACACATGTTGCAATTAATCATAGTAAAAGTCCAGTTGAACATCAACATTAACTGCAGACAAAAATAAAATAGTACTAAGCTTATTCCTGGTAGCACCTTATCCACTGCTACTGTAAAAAGTACACTGCCTCTTGTTTTACCACTTTGTAGTTCTGGCTCAATTTAACTCCTATAAATACTAGTTACTATGCTTTTCTATTGCTCAAGTGATTGCATTATCTGTCTAATCAAATTTGATTACTACTATCACTGCTCTTCACTGATGGATCTAAATTTTAGATAAGTCCCATAGCATGCCATTTTTATAAGAGTTTTTTCCCTTAGTGAAGTCAGAGAATGAATCTGAGGAAAGCGGACATACAAAATGGTCAAAATCTTTAAAAAGTTATTAATATCGTAGAAAGATTTAGAAATCTGTTCTATACAGAATGAACAATGGGAATCAAGGCAGATAAGTTGGGGAAATAGCTAGACATTTCTTTTAAATGACTTCATTAAATTAATCTGAGATGGAGTTAGTTTCCTTTTCCATCTATCACTTTCTAATTATGTATTGTGTGTGTGTATGTGTGTGTGTGTGTGTGTGTGTTTGTGCACGCATGCACGTGTGCTGGCAAGGGAAGGGACGATGAGAATGTATTCAAACTAGAACAAAAGTTGTAACTGCAAAGACGTAATTTGAGAAATGAACTCCTCTATTGTTTTATTTATTCATCCAATAAGTATTTAATGAACACTTAATATATTACCACAGTAGTTTAGGAGTTGGTAAATTAATGATGAAATGTTGATTTGTGAGATGTAAACAGTGTACTTGTAAGGTTGCACAGAGTAAATAGGTTTGACCAAGTCAATTTATGTGAGACAATTTATTTCCAACATGGGTTTTAAAGACAGACTGAATGGGGGTATGTTTTGGATGATGGCATAAAAGATAGAGCTTGTAAGATATCTGTTTTAGACAATGGTTACTTGATCCAACTTCATAGGAACATGCAGACTTATGAAAAGATAAGCTGTAATTAGAAGCCGGAGAAGCCGGGTTCGGTGGCTCAGACTGTAGTCCCGCGCCTTTGGGAGGCTAAGGTGAGTGGATTGCCTGAGCCCGCGGGTTCGAGACCCGCCTGGGGAACTTGGCGAGACCTCATCTCTACAATAAATCAAAAATCAGCCGGGCGTGGTAGTGCGTGCCTGTAGTTCCAGCTACTTGGAAAGCTGAGGCGGAAGGATCGCCGGAGCCCAGCAGGTCGAGGCTGCAGTGGCCAGGAGAGTGCCACTGCACTCCAGTCCGGGTGACAGAGTGAGACTCCAACTCAAAAAAAAAAGAAGCCGGAGAAACTGCTTTCATGCTGGAACCTATATAGTGCCCATTTACATCCAGATAACAAAGTGTGACAGTCAGGGAAGGTTGCATTTTATTACTTTTGCATAGAAAAACCATGGGTTTTGTGCTTTGAATTATTTATATGATGCAGTAATACCTTAATCCCTGGAAGCTTTGTAGCTTTAGAGTGTTAGGAGAAAAAAGCCTTGACACAAACATAAGTTTCATTAGGACTGACAACAAAAGACTATCTCCAATGACAGAACAATTAGGAAGCATCCAAAAACACTTCCTGAAAGAACTGAGTGAGATTTTATGGGGAATTTATATTTATAGTTGCTAAGAGATGATCTTGTTTTCAGAGAGAGCTGGTTATAAGTTTAGCTTTTTCAATGACTAGCTCTGAAGTTTGAAACCTAAAAAAAAATTCTTTAGCCTAAGTTTTACTTTTATGATTTCTGCAATAGGGATAACAGTAGCCATTTTAAGGGATTTTTGAGAGAACTGCATGAGATAAAGCAGATAAAGTGGAGTTTTTAAACAAATACATATTAATTTTTAATTTTTTATTGATACTCACTAGTTCATATTTTAAGGAGATGTGATTTTTGATACATGCCTGCAATATGTAATGATTAAATCAGGATTGAACTACTGCATACAAAAGTCAATAAATTCTGGAGAAATTGATTTGTATTTCAGTTGTAATGAAAAAGGAAATATTAAAAAAATAAATAGTGATTTTTGTAGAAGCAAATTTAGATGCTTTGAGACTGAAAAACATTTGGAGACAAATAATTTGAGGTTTAAATCTGACTATAAAACTATTCAGACCCTTTACCCTTGCACAGGACACTAGTAACTGTTCATATCAGCAAAATAATTTGCTTCTAAGGGATTACCTTTTGGAGTTAATTATAAGATATTAGTAGTTTAGTTCTCTCATTAGGATGATATCCTTGTGGGAACAAGAGAATAGTCTGACACCACTCACCAGAAGGTCTCATATAACTTAAATAACTATATTGATTTTTCTAAATCCTGAGAATTTTGGCCACAAACCAGTGAATTTACTTTAGTAGCAGATGCCAATTTTTAAGTTCTGGCAGTCCCCAAAAAAGAGAACATATTGCTGGTTTTAAAGCTAATAATAAAGCAGAATTCAGCCTTCTGTCTCACCATCCTGTTATATTAAGATCTTGAGGAAAGTAATTAGCATGGTGATGGGAATAGTGGCAATGACCTGAAGACTAACATTTTTGTATTATTATAGATCAATACTAAAATACATATGTATTAAAATATTAGAATCAACATGTTTACATTGTCAAACAAAGAAATCAAGATAAAGTAAGACAATAGAAGATATATTGAATATAATTTATGTATTTATTCAGTAAATTAATGTATTGAAGATACAAATGGACCTTCTCTTTCTTTTAGCAAGTTTGATGAAGCAAAAGATAAATTAAAAATTATAATGCATGTTGGTTAATTGCCTGATAGAGAATGATAAAAAAATGTAGTGGAGAATCAACAAATTCCCATAAATGTCACAGATTCTGCTAAATACTGAGGGCAAAATTGGATTGAACCAGATGAAAGAGTGTTATAGTAAAGTGGACCAGGCAGAGAAAAGAAAACAAGAGAAGGAAGGGCAGATATGCAAATATTCAAATGAGATGGTTCTCCTGGATTAGGAGTTGGAACAAGGATGTAAGAGGAGAAAACCATCCCACTTTGCTCAGAATCAATTGTGTCCCTTAAGTTCAAATGACTCTGAGGAATAGAGTGTCATCTTACAGTGAAATGATTTGCCATTTAGAAGTTCTTCATTCCAGAACATGCTTATTATTCTTAAACTAGTATTCAGGATTCCCTAATTCTTTTAAGGGACATGAATGACATTGATGATATGTGTAGGGGGTTCTATGAAATAAGAATTGAAATCAATAAATAACAATAGTATGTACTTTCAGGACAGAAGTTAAGCAAATCCATATTTAGGAGTGCTGAAATTTAGAAAATTGTTGAATACGAGTCCCCACTTTTATTGTGACACCTATCCAGTCTGCTTGGTCCATCAGCACAATTTCATGATCCAGCAAAAATCAGGGTTTTATTTCCTAGCCAGATTTTTCATACATTCTCTGGCTTTGTCAAACATATATAAACTGGAATGACCATGACTTGGTAAATTTGATCACTGTAGATAATAAATATAAATAATTTATAAATGCAAAATAATCCTTTCCAACAATAGTAACCTCTTTGCCTTATAAATCTATACACACTTTTTAGTTTCTCATTTAAGAATGCTACTGATATATTTTTTAAAATCAATTTTATTTATAAATCCCAAATTATGAATATCCATATTTAAACTTTTTCTGTTAGAAATTCAATATTCACATAATCTGGCAAACATCTTTCCGGGGACAGTCAGATAGAAACTACTTTAAAGTTTTAAAAAGTGAAAATAGTGCTTTCACGTTTTAAACTCTCAATAGAAATTTTTCTGAATAACACATATGGTAATATAGTTATTATGACTCATTGCATTCATTTGATCTACTTTAATGAAAAATCTTCTTTATTATTGAGTGATTACATAAGTTACAATCATCATCACTGGGAGTTAATAAATATAAAACCCACCAGAGGGAATTAGCTATGGATGCACAATGCAGCTTATTGTTCTTTTCTTGCTGTTGTTAAAGGCCAAATTCTTGAAGTAGTTCTCATATTTACAAAAGACAGTTGATTATGAGATATCTTATAAAAATATAATACCAAATTACATATACTGTTAGTTAATATTTCAGCCTATTTTAGTGACAATAGCACCACTATTGAGTTGTTGTTTTGTTTATTTTAAGACAGAAGAAAAAGACAAAGGAATCTACAAAATAATTTAATAAAGCCAAAAATAATTTTCTATCAATAAACCTTAGCTTAATATTTTTATATAATCTTACTGCTAAATAATGTTTTGATTGACAGAGAAATGCTTAGGTTTCAGTATCATTCTTAAGTATCATTCTTAGTTTGTATTTCTCTATGTACAGTGTCAGAGAAGGAGCAAAAGAGAGAAAAAAAAGACGAGAAAGGGAGAGAGAAAAGGAAGAACTAGTGAGTGATAATTTTAATGTGAGACACTTTCTACTTATTTATTTTGACAAAAGAAGAGTTGTCATACTAAACTACATATAACAGAATTCTTATATAAGAATGATTTTTGATTAACAATTAATAATTCTTGATTAACAATTTATCCTTGAAGGTTAGCATAAAAATTTAAATTTTATGGTTGTGTTTTATTTTTAAACCTCCCTTAAAAATTGAAATGGGAAATTTAACACATTGTGTTTCTAGAATATGACTGTGGAAATAGTCTTTGGAGGTTTCCTTGGAGTAAACGACCTGATTCTCTATTCATGTCATGGATTGCTCAGGAATTGCTTCCTTAATTCAAATATATAATTTACCATAGTTTCTAATTAACCAATATTTTTCAAAAATTAAATAATTCTGGATGCCTCATAGTAAGATAATTTAAGATATACTTTGGGTTGTATATGGGACAAGTTTTACCATTTCATTAAGGTATAATATGGCCTATAGATCTTAAGAATTTCAAACCTAAGTCATTTACATCCTGATTCACTTGTACTTTTGGTTAAAGAATATTCAAAGACTAACTTATAGTATTTGCTCTGAGGTTTTAAGAAGAGCCTGGCACTGACAAAAAGTACCAATTTTCTCTGTTTGGGACAATAATTGTATTCATATAACCCCTGGTTCATTATCACTTTCTAATATCTACTTGAAGTAACTAATGTTTGATATACAACCATTAAATCTAAATGTTAATATAGTTAAAGAAAATAAATAGAAGTAAAAGCAGTGAGAAAGAAACTATCAATGGACATAGTTAACAGACTTTATGGTAATTCAAAATTTATAAGTAATTTTTAAATAAAGTGGATATATAAATAAAGATGTAATTAGTTTTATACACTCTACATGTAAGTTAATATTTACAATATTTATGCAACACAAACTAAAGGAATATACTTATAAACAATTAAACACAAAAAATAGGTTGTTAGACTCACTAATTGTAAGGCTTAATATGCCCAAATACTGATAAACTAGGCCAGGGTTTGGTATAGGTTATTGGGTTTCTGAGGGCTTACATATTTTCAGAATGACATGTCTTATTCTGAGACAGATGCTGAAAGTGAAAACATTTTCTCCTATCTTCAGGATGCAAAGGTATCCTCAAGTTTGTAAACTCTTGTATCCTCTCTAGACATGAGGAAATGCCCAGGTAAACATGAGGAACATGACTTTTTCCTACAGCTCTGGAAGGGCATGTGGGAATAGCCCATATGTAACACATAGAGGAGTTATAAATATCCCCAGGCAACATGAGACGATCTGCACTTATTTCTAACTTAAGCTCTTATTTAGAGATTCTAGGATGATAAAACTCTCCAAGGTATGTTTAAAAGTTTGGTTATTCTTACTTTTATGTTTGATTAAGATAATATTATCTGTGAGAGATGAGGGGATAAAGGGGATATATATGGGATGATTGGATTATTTTTCTGTCATTACTAAGATAATTTAGCATTTCTTAAAGTGATAAAGGATCATTGAATGAAAGGCAAGTCTGTTAATAGTATTACATTTGTCATGTGCCACATCTATACGCATATGTTCTCTACATAATGATATTATTTAAACTGTCTTAATGAATTCAAATGGCATATGCCAGTTATATGTGAATTTTAATAGTATTTATAATAGAAAATGTAAAAATATATGTTATACCATAATTATATATACATTATTTGAATCTGTTAAAGGTATATTAAAATAGTATAAATATAAATTGACATAACAATATATTAAAAATAGCTATGCATTTAAACTGAAATAGCTATATATATCAGCATAACTTTGAAAGTTTTTAAAGACATTTTTTTCTTTTTTTTACACTTTTTATTTTAAATATGTAGGGTACAATTCACAGATAGTTATACAAATGTTCATTATGCAGGTACCCTTGTTGATGAGGTGTGCATCCCCCCTCCTCTGGCAGTTTCCCACTGCTGCCAATTCCTTTCTTATAGTGTTATGATAATTGTTCAAGGTCAGCTTATGAATGAGAACATGTGGCACTCGGTTCTTTATTTCTGTGATAGATCATTCAATATTATAGGTTCTAAGTCCATCTAAGTTGCTGCGAAGTTCATAATTTTGTCCTTCTTTATGGCTGTGTAATATTCCAATGTGTATATGTACCACATTTTTTTATCTAGTCCTCTTTCGGTGGGCAGCAGGGTTGGTTCCATGTTTTTGCTATTGTGAGTAATGCTGCAGTAAACTGACAAGCTTTTGCAAAGCCAAAGAGACCATCAAGAGAGTGGGGAGACAGCCCATAGAATGGGAAAAATTATTTGCCAACTGTATATCTGACAAAGGCCTACTTCCAGGATCTACAAGGAACTCAAACATGACGAAAAGCAAAAAGCAAACAGGCCCATTACAAAGTGGCAAAAGCTATGAAAAGACACTTCATAAAAGAAGACATAGGAGTAGCCAACAGATGTACATGAATAAATGCTCAGCCTCACTAGTCATCAAAGAAATGCAAATTAAAACCACACTGAGATACCATCTAACTCCAATCAGGATGGCCATCATCAATTACTCAAAAAACAATAGATGCTGGAGAGGACACAGGAAAAGAGAACACTTTTACACTGTTGGTGGGAGTGTAAACTAGTACAACCTCTGTGGAAAACATTTTGATGATTCCTAAAAGATCTAAAAGTCGACTTTCCACATGGTCCTCCAATCCCCCTTCTGGGAATATACCCTGAGGAACTCAAATCACTCCATAATTTTTTTTTTTAACTTATCTTGCTGTAGGAAAGCTAAGCCACCATTTTTAATATTTAGCTATAGAAAAGAAAACAGTAGTTTCTGGATTTGTGGTCTGTATTGAAGTGATAATATAATTTGTAAAAATGGAATTCAGATATTCATCTAGGCAGTGGATCTCTACAGTATGTATTCAGAGGTTTTTTGTGACAGGTATCATTAGAAAGCTGATCGATACAGAACTAAATAAGATTTCTTCCAGTTATTCTGAATAAAATGTTTGACATCATCAAAGACTTCTGTTTGATTTCACACTTTTGCCTAGAGTTAAGTCTATCAGATTTATATCTCCAGTTTCTCTTGTAATGTTCTTCTCTTCTTAATCTGTGCTGAACACTAGCCCGTGGCTGCATCTTGATATAAAGTATTTAATTATCTTCCAGACTAATTTCTCATTTGTCTATTTGTGTTCCGTTTCACCATTACCTTTTTTCACTATAATCTCCTCTTTATTCACTTGCATCTTGTGACAAGATCTAGCTAAGTAACTAATTTTCCGAGAGATTTCTGATTCTTCTCCTCTATTTTTTTTTTTTGCATAATCATGCTTTCCACTTCGAAAATCTACTCTCTCTCCGGTGTATGCATAATAGTTCCTCTCTTTTATCAGGACAATGCACTAAATAACTTTTTTGAATAGCTCTCTCTTTTTCCTGTAACATAGCCATAACACTCTGTAGCTAATTTATATAATTCTACCTATGACTATATATTTTTGCTTATGTTTTACCTCTTTAGGAGGGAAAGCTTTTTATCTTGTATTAAAAAATCAGAATTTATTCCTCAATACATTTTGCACAGGGTGTTTCTTGGCCATTGCCTGGTATGAACAAAGGAGGAATGGAAATTATAATCTTATGAGATCTCCAAAAAAATTAAGAAAATATTATACATCCAAGTAGTCTAACTACTACATGATGGAAGGGAGCTAACAAAGATTGATAAAGTATGGTGTATATGACTTGGACATAAAAAATAATTCTATAGAGTTATCAATTGGTAGCTGACCCACAGATTGTGTTCTTAAAAATAAAGATCTACCCAAGGGCTAAATGAATGACAAGAAAGATACAAAAGGTTATTTTTTTATTTCCTCCTCCAAATGTAAAAAAAACTTAATTTAAAAAAATTATCAGAAGTTTTAATTTTTATGTTTATACCAAGTGTTAATGATTTCTCACTCATAGGCCTTGAAAGGAGAAATAAATCTCTTTTTTTCCTGTACTTCATGTTGTGTCTATTGACCACTTTAAAGAAAACAGCTTATGATACCATATGAAAGGAGATGATTGACATGCCAAATGTCAAAATAACAAGAAAAGCAGCTTCTGCTAACCAAGAGGCAGCAGATGAATTCCTAGATATTATTTTTTAAAAATCCTTAAGGAGACAGGATATCTGCCTAAAGAGGTTTTGAATGCAGACTAAAGTGCTCTATCTTGTATAAAATTCTGTAAAAGTATTAGTAAGGATTAGAACTGAATACCAGGATTTAAGATAGAAAGGAATAGGCTAACTCTACTGTTTTATGCAATTGCAATTAGGATTATGATCAAGACTGCCCCTATCTATAAAATGACTGTCCCCTGAGCTACAACAGAAAAATATAAACACCAGCTGCCAATCTTTTCTTTGTCCATAAGAAGGCCTAGACAATGAGAACCCTTTTTCCGGGTTGGTTCCAACAATGATTTGCCCCTGGAGTCTGAAAGAATCTTGTCAGTAAGAGGCTCCCTTTTAAAAGTTTCTTTTGATATTGGAAAATTCTCCTGACCAAAAAGAACCCTTGAGTTCAACACCAAAGACGTCAAAGTGGTCTACTTTTCCCCAAACACAGTATCTCTATTTCAGCCTCTAAATCAAGAATTCATAAGGACCTTTAAGGCACATTGCATATGGTACTCTGTAGAAAGAATTGTCAATGTCATGGAAGAGAACCCCAATAGAGAGAACATTATGAAAGTCTGGAAGGATAACACTATTATTGATGCCATCTTTGTTTTAGAAAAAGTCATGAAACCCATCAAGCCTAAAACAATGAATTCCCGCTAGAAAAAACTGTGTCTAGATATTGTACCTGATCTCACAGGATTTATGATAGAGCCAGTCAAGGAAATAATGAAAGAAATTGTGACTATAGCAAAAAAGATGAGGGATAAAAAGTTTCAAGATATGGATCTTGGAGAAATTCAAGACACCACATCAGAGGAATTAACAGATGATGGCTTGATGGAAATGAGTGCTTCCAAATCAGTGCCAGATGGAGAGGAAGATGTCCCATAAAACAAATTGACATTAGACAATGTGGCAGAAGGGTTCTGATTATCAAAGACTGTGTTTGGCTGCTTTTATGACATGAACCCCTCAATGATAGGGCCACAAAACTAAAGCAAATGATGAAAGAATGATTGGTACCATATAGGAATATTTTTAGAGAAAAAGTGAAAAGTCAGACAGAAATAAATGACAATGTATGTCTGTAAAGTTACACCAAGGGTGTCTACCTCTCCTGTCTACCCTTCTGCCTCTTCCACCTCTTTTGCCTCTGCCATGCCTGAGACAGTAAGACCAACCCCTCCTCTTCCTTCTCCTCCTCAGCCTACTTTGGGTGAATGCGACAAAGGTCTTTATATTGATCCACTTCCACTTAATAAGTAGTAAATATATCTTCTCTTAAAATTTTCATAATAACATTTTCTTTTTGTTTACCATAGTTTATTGCAAGAATATAAGAGTAACACAAAATATGTGTTAATCCAGGGTTTCTCAAGCCCTGGACTACGGACTGATATGGGTCCATGGCCTGTTAGAAACAACTGCATAACAGAAAGTGAGTGGCAAACAAGAAAGCTTTATCTGTATTTACAGACGCTCCCCATCACTCGCATTACCACCTGAGCTCTGCCTTCTGTCAGATTAGCAGCAGCATTAGATTCTCATAGGAGCATGAACCCTATTGTGAACTGTAGATGTGAGAGATCAAGGTTGTGCCCTCCTTATGTGAATTGAATGCCTGATGATCTAGGGGTCACTGTCTCCCAACACCCCCAGATGGGACCATCTAGTTGCAGGAAAACAGCTCAGGGCTACCACTGATTCTGCATTAAGGTGAGTTGTATTATTATTTCATTATATAGTACAAAGTAATAATAATAGAAATAAAGTGCTCAATAAATGTAATGCACTTGAATCATTCTGAAACCACCTCCACCCCTGTTCATGGAAAAATCATCTTCCACAAAGCTGGTCCCTGATGCCAAAAATGTTGGGGACTGCTGTGTTAACCAATTGTTTAAGGTATCCATAAGGCTTCTGGTCAACTATAAACTATAAGTAGTTAAGTTTTGGGGGAATTATATGTTCACGGGTCATTGGTAATTTTAAAGTCCTTCTTTTAATTGAACATAATGCTGAAGCCTGTTGCCCTTTATTGTTCTCTCAATTTCCTTGAGAATGAATGTCTTTCCTTATCTACCATTAACTTCACATTCGTTTGTCCCAGGAGAAATTAATTGTCATTACCAGTGCTTTATCCCAATTCCCGGAATAGTGTCTACCAATTGCTTTGCTATGACACAAATATCACTTCACAGATATATCTAGCCCTTTGGCAGGTGCATGCTCCCCTATGGTCCTTATACAGGTCTTGTTGCACATTCATGTGCTTTCTATTTTTGAATGTTTGTTTTTCTGTAGGGCTTTTTGTGCTTTGTTGGGTCTGTTTGGAGATAATTGAAATCAGTAGGAAAAGCAGTGGCAGTAAAAAGTCTAATTTGCTCACTAATAGCTAAGAAAATTTTCTGGAAATTTATGATAATCTATACCTTCCTGTCTCTATTCAATTCAGTTTGTCGAGTTTGAAAGAAACAAGCATTTTTAGGACACTCTTTGACCTGTAGCAGCTAAAGAAAAATAAAGCAGCAATTTAATGTTTATCAATGTTAAATTTTCTAACACTAAATTCATATGTAAGCTGAATAATGACATTTTTATATTGCTAATTACATCATCTTTTTGTACAAAGTGACCTTTGTATTATAACGATTGTTCTTTAGTCATATAAATTACACATAGCGTATGAAGGATGAAAATTATTTTGGCGTAAACATTCTTTTGCCTAGTACATTACATCTCTTAAATTTGGACAAAGCTCTATGGGTTTCTATTGTTCAGCATTACAATAGATTGTATAACATTGCTGAAAACATTTTTGTAGTTCAGTAATAGCAGTGGAGTCAATCTCCTCATTTGAAATATAAGACATAACTCTGAAAGAGGCAGCAGCATTATCAAAATGCCCAGGATGTGAGGAGAATATCACAAAGTTGTTTCTAGAGTTTGTTTGACTCTTAAGTTTATATCCAAGTCTTCAGATTGCTCTAAGCTACTGCCAAGGAGTTTTCTATGAATTCAAAACCACTAAAAGGAGCATGATATTGCAATGAGGAAGCCACTGTGAATGCTGTTAGAGAAGACAAGAATTTTATTGCTGAGGGACATACAAGTAACAAGCTAATGTCACTGACTTTGTAGGTCACTCACATTAGAGTTCCTGATTAGTGAAATATATAATAAATGAAAATCTTTTTATAAGACATTCTAGCTTAAACTCCTTTTACAATAAAAGTATTTCATTCTATACTGTATAAATTCATACATTCATTGATTTATTTATTTCACATGTGCTAGAAGCCATTCTAGGAACTGGGATATAGAGGTTACCCAGGTAAAGAAGATAACTAATGCTATAGTATTAACTTTCTATCTCTCTTAGAGTCAAATATTTACAAGCAGTGTCTAAGAACTTTTAAAGATCCAAATAAGGTAAATTAGTTTACTCCTGAAGTCATAAGGGAGAAACTTATATCTATGGGAAATTAAGTCACAAAATAATGAGATATTATAAATAAAAAGTAATAATATGTTTATTGAGAGTTAAAATCAGTATTTACAAGAAGCTCCATATAAGATATTGAAAAGTTCTGTTAATCTGAATTGTTACTTAACTCCAAAAACAACTAGCATCATAAAGCATGTTGTTAAGGGAGATGGCTGTCTGTTAATATTAACACTTTGATCATTGCTGGCAATAGCCAAGAGCAACTATGAAAAGATAAAAGTTGTTTGGGTCATAAATTTTGATTTTTTTTCTAATTTAAAATCACCATTTACTTGAAAGTAGAGTGTGTTTTAATAGTTTAACTATCAATATTTTATTAGTCTTTCTTTTTGTGAAGAACATCTGTCTTCCTCTGCATCCATAAATACATAATTACTATTCAGGCAAAATAATCATTTGAAATAGCCTTTTCTCAGGTGGAAGATGTATGCTGTTTGACTAAAAACATGAAATTGATATCCGCTAAGAATTTAAAGAATTCAGTAGAAGGCTTTTTGATCCAGTGTCAAAAAAACATTATAATTGTCTATTTTTTAAGAGATAAATATTGATGTTACAAGACCAATATTATTATTGTCTTTGGATCAACTAGAGTTTCTTTTAAGTTGAAACCTTTATTGAGTAATAAGATATACAACTTTGAGTTAGAAATATGTTAAAATGCCAAATGCTGCCAAAAAATCATTTTGTATTTTCTCTTTTCACACTGACAATTCATTGTTTAACTAGTAATTTTTATCCCTTTTGCCCCCCCCCACACCCTTTTTTAAAACTAGTAATATCTTTCTGATCTCTAATATAGTCTATCATGGATAATATCTTTTGCACATAGTGTAGTCAATTTCCCTACTATCTCTGTCTTGCATAAAATAATAGTCCTGGTTTAAGCTATTGCCTTAATTAAGTGAGAATTTGTACTCATAGAATTAATGCTTTCATATAGTTTTTGCTCCATCCATCCAAATCTCCTCACATGTACCTTACATTTAGGTGATATTTTTTACATACTCTGTATCAAAATTATCAAAGATCTAGTCGAGCTCAGTGGTTCAACCTGTAATCCTGCACTTGGGGAGGCTGAGGTGAGTGGACTGCCTGAGCCCGCGGGTTCAAGACCTGCCTGGACAACTTGGCGAGACCTCGTCTCTACAATAAATCAAAAAATTAGCCGGGCGTGGTAGCGCGGGCCTGTAGTTCCAGCTACTTGGAAGGCTGAGGCAGAAGGATCTCCAGAGCCCAGCAGGTCGAGGCTGTGGTGGCTGGGAGCGTGCCACTGCACTCCAGTCTGGGCAACAGAGTGAGACTCCAACTCAATATATATATGTATGTATCTCAAAGATCTTTTAACAATAAAGTAGAGTAGGAAGGTGTCTATGATAAATACAATGTATTGAGAAAATGTCTGATAAATATAATGTATTGAGAGGTAATTGCTGAGTTGATTAAGGACTCAATCATTTGCTCTATTTCATTATCCTTTGTGGCTTATGTATATTTTGGTAAATTTTAAAGTTGATTAACCAAATGTCAACCAGGAAGCAAAAATCACACAGCAAAGTAATAAGACAAGACATGTATTGGGGTCTTAGACATTGGAATTTGGGAACATAGATTCAATACAAGCCAAACTGTGTTCTGAAGAAAAGGAGGGGAATAGGATTTTTTTGAAAGGAAGCTAAGGATGATTACACAAGTTGTTTTGAAAATGTTATAATTGATGGTGACGGCCTACTTTGTACATGAGTTCATATCCATCAGTTGCTGCTGTTCTGAAATGGCAGTAAAACTTAGTTGTTTTCCAAGGATGCTACGATTGTGGTAGTGCGCCCAGTTCAAGGGTGAGAGGTAAGTTCCTAAGGTGTGTGTGTGTGTGTGTGTGTGTGTGTGTGTGTGTGTGTGTGTGTGTGTGTGCGCGCGCGCAAGGTTGTAGGTCATGTGGGCCATCCATCTTAGAATGGCTGCTAGGCTTCATTTTAGAGCTCTAAATCGGAGTGACTCCAGTTTATATATATGTCGCCTTAGTAAAAATTAGTGTGGAAAAATGGCTCAATAATTAAAGCAAAATAGTTGTGTAGCCACAGAACTATTGTGGTCCACTCATTCAGCAATTATTTAAACTGTTAGGACAATATAGAATCTAAGCATTAAGAGTACAAATATAAACAAGATCGAACTCAATTTCTAAGAGCACAGAGTCTAATATGGAGTATAAATAAATAAATAAAATATTATATAAAAATTGCTACTAACATATGAGGTATGTATGGGTGTAATAGTTTCCCTTATGTTTCAGATAGCAAACATGGCATGTAATTTGGACACTGAAGACAAGTTTCAGTTAACTGTAAAGAGAGAAATAAGAACCAACCCAGATATCAGGAGTAACATTTATAGAGGCATTGGAGTATAATATTGAATCTTCAGTGTTTGCTGAGTAACTGAACCTAATTTTTGTATAGGTTTCTTAGAGAGATTGAATTTGTAGAATAGATATACTACACTAAAATGTTGAAGGGCTTTGTATGCCATGATAATTTACTTGGACTTTGAAAATAAAATGTCAGCTTGATAGAATTAGAGTAGCTGGGGGGAAAATTGGGATATTTAACATCAAAATGCAATGCAGACTGCTATTTGCAAAATGTTAACCTGTAATAAATTTACCACTCAGTTTTCAGAATTCAAATACAAATGTGTTTAAATGTCTAAAAAAAATACTTATCATCATAACACAAAACACTAATCTGTAAGTTTTTTTTGTTAAGTGAAATTAAATATACAGACATTTATATTTGTTTTTCAACTTTTATTATTGCTACCAGAGAAATAATACATGGCAATCAGGAAACAAAAAAGACATTTTCCAGGAATTAAAGTAAATTTTTTTCCTCTTAAAGTAAAAATACATTGCAAGTGTAAGTAAAAGGAGCAAAGAATACCATAACACTATCCTACCACTCAAGCTGAGAGGTAGGATAGCTTATTTGAAAAGTATTGTATACGGATAGAAGATTTTATTGAGAGTAAAGGGGATTTTCCATACACTCAAAAATAAAGAAAAAGGTGAGAACTTACAAAAATTTAATAGTACAATTATAAAGCGATAAAAGTAGTTAAATCATTCTATGGAAATCAGAGAAAAATAACAGGTACCTAAGATGGAAGAAAACTAAGTAACTTTTTGCTTGTTTGTTTTTCTTGCAAAATGTTTAATGCCAGAAAAGAGTGATTTTTGCAATATATTGAAGAATAAAATAGACTCAAATGTGTAATGAATCAGAGATATTTTACCTACATATTCTTCTAAAAAATAATTCTTAACATTATTTTGTCTTAACATTATTTCAGTTAATGAAAGAAGAACCCAAAACCAACATATCAGGAATGGTAAAAACATAGTATAAAAATGTGGAACTGAATTTATTAAAATGTAGAAAAGCTAAAAATGTTTGGGGTAATATTATTTTGATAATATGACCATTATAAAATTTTAAAAGATTGTATTTAAAAAATAATTTTAAATGTCATGCACAGTTATCCTAATGCTTCATTTAAAAAGTTGAGAGTTTGATATAATTGGGAAAGACAGAGTAAAATAAAATGAAAAGGTACTTTTTTCTAAAAGTAGTACATAAAAATACAGTTTGTTAGTTTATAATATTAATTAAGTTTAAACAATAGTAGTATAAAATTAAAATAATGCATATAATTTTCAAGATCCCAAGTAAGAAGAGCAAATAAAATAACAACATATATAGGAAGATCTAGGAAGCAAGAAAATCAATCTCTATGGGAATTCCACTTTCTGTCAGAATCCACAAAGGATCCAAGTCTCCTAAGATATCATTTCTGAACTATTAAAACACACCAAAGATGCTGAAAAAATCATAGGGGTTTTCTTCTGTTTAGAAAGGGATGCTCACAGAGCTTATGGGCAAAGTGATCTCCTAATTGCGATAGGTCCTTTACCTTTCCCCTATTTCAGTAGTTTCATTCATCAATCTATCAATATTTCCTTTGAATGGTGTCTTTCATCACCAATAGAATAAATTAAAATAAAATCTATCACAAAAAAACAAAAAAATTTGCAGAGCTGAAAATATAAGAAACCTAAGTGAACTAAATTTCAAAAAGTGAAAAGCCATTCATAGGAAAGAAGAGAGTGTCTTATCTGCTATTTTTATTCCAGGAGGAGGAATAGCAGAAGGAAAATCTTTTAAATATAGTATAAGAAAACACTTTCTAAATTTTATCTTATGGTCAATATTTTTCTTTTTATTAAAAAAAAAAAGTCTGAATAAGAGGTTTCAAGAATAGAACACATATCTATTTTGAAGCTATTTTACTCCATACAAAAAAAAAAAAAACCCTAATGCAAGATGTATCACAGGATTAAAATTAAATCCCAGGTCATACAATCTCTAGAAGAAAACCTTAGAGGATATCTTTGCAGTCTTGGAATAAGTGCAGATTTATTGGACAGGATACACACACAAAAAAAAAAACCCACAAAAAAATCCATCAATTTGTCTTCATAGAAATTTATAAAAATGTTTATAAAAGGTAAGCATTAATATAAATAAGCAAGCTACAGTTTGGGGAAAAAAATATTTCTGGTACATGTACCTAACAAAGTATTGGCACCCATTTTTTTTTTTTTATAAAGACCTGTCATAAATCAATAACATAAAGATGAAGTACCTAATATTCAATTGAAATTCTCAACAATAGATGAAGGGTCTATTGAACAGCTATCTGTTCAATCACCTGTCTGTTAACAAAAGCTAAGTGGCATATAAGCACGTGAAAATGTGTTTCATGTTGCTAAGGTTTGAGTTTGTCTCCCAAAAAGCTTGTGTTGGGAACATAATCCTTAATGCAACAGTATTGGGATGTGAGGTCTAATGGAATGTGTTTAGATCATGAGGGTCCCTCATGAATGAATTAATGCCCATTATAAAAGGCTTGAGGTTGAAAGTTCCATTTCTTGCTTTTTCTGGCTCTCTCTCTGCCCTTCCACTATGAAACCACACAGCTAGAAGGCTAGCAGTCACTTACCCGATGCTGCCTCCTTGAATTTAGACTTCCCATCCTACTGAAATGTGACCCAATGCATTTCTATTCATTATAAATTACCCAGTCTCATGTATTCTGTTATAGCAGCACAAACAGATAAGATGCATGTCATTGTTCTATCAATAAAAAGCAAATAAAAAGGAAATGAAACACCATCTCACACTCATTAGAATGGTTTCCCCAAAAAGAACTGACAACATCAAATATTGGCATGAATATAAAACAACTGGGATGTTCACACATTGCTGGTGGGAATGTGTTTAAATATGGCAATTGTGTTTAAAGTTAAACATGCATCATAACTATACCCTAAGGTATTTGCCCAAGGGAAAAGGAAACATATATCTATTAAAATAAAAAAAAGATAGCAAGATGTCAAGATGTTCACAGAAACTTTATCCATGTATTAGTCTGCTAGGATTATCATCACAAAGTATCATCGCCTGGTGGCTTAAACAATGTAAATTAGTTTTCCTCACACTTCTAGAGGCTGGAAGTCCAAGATGAAGATTTTGGCAGGTTTGATTTCTTCTGAGGTTTTTATCCCTGGCTTGCAGATGACTGCCTACTTGCTGTGTCATCCCCTGGTCTTTTCTCTGTGAACATGAGACCCTGTTGTTTCTTATGTGTCCAAAATTCTTTTTATAAGCATACTAGTCAGATAGGATTATTGCCTTTTAAAAAAAACTTAATCAATCTTTAAAGGTCCTATCTCTAAATATAATCACATTCTGAGGTGCTAGGGGTTAAGACTTCATTTTGAGGACAAAAATAATCCATAACAATCAATAATTGCCACAAACTGAAAACGATCAACTACCTATCAACAAAAGAATGTATGCATTTAGTTGTGTTTATATAACATAATATTACTAAACAAAAGAAACAAGTTACTACCACTATATACACTGTATCAACTAAAAAATACTGGACACAAAAAATGTATACCATATGCCTCCATTTTTATGACACATAAGAACAAATGAAACTAATTTTTGAGGATAGAAATTAAAATGTGATTGCTTCTGTGTATTTGGAAACCTAGCTGGAACAGGATATGTGAGAAATTTCCTGTCTTATTTTGATAAGAACAAGATATGAGGGGTACATGGATTTTATACATGAATGTATAAAGTTTTGTGAAGTGTCTATTCTTATCTTTTGCTCACTTTGTAATAGGGTTATTTAGTTTTCTTTTCTTTTCTTTTTGGCATGTTTGAGTTCCTTGTAGATACCAGATGTTAGGCCTTTGTCAGATATGCAGTTGGCAAATATGTTTTCCCATTCTGTGGTCTGTCTCCCACTCCCTTAATGGTTTATTTCCCATTGCAGAGGTCCCACTTGTCTATCTTGTCTCTTATGGCATGGCATATAGGGTTTTGATCAGGAATTGGTTGCCAGTTCCAATTTCCATAATGAGGTCCCTTTCATTTTCTAAAGTTCATATAATTTGAGGTTTTACATTTAGGTCTTTGATCCATTTAGAGTTGATTTTTGTGTATGGTGATAGGTAGGGGTCTTGTTTTAATATTCTTATGTGGTCAGTCAGTTTTTCCAGCACCATTTACTGAATAAGTTCTCCTCTCCCCAGTGGTTGTTAGTGGAAGTTTTGCTGAAGATGAGTTGGTTGAGAAATTGAGGTTTTGCTTCCAGAATCTCTGTCCTTTCCATTGGTCTATATGCCTGTTCTTGTATCAATACTAGGCTGTTTTGATTATTATAGCCTTAAAATAAAATTTAAAGTCTGGAAGTGTGATACCTCTCACTTTGTTTCTTTTGCTGTTTGTGTTCATGTATGTTTCCTTATGGCTATTCATGTTCATGTATGTTTACTCATGAATTTCTGTATTGTTGATTCCAGTTCTGAGAAGAATGATGCTGGCAATTTAATGGGTACTGTGTTAAATCTGTAGATTGCATTGGGTAGGATGGGCATCTTAACAGTGTTGATTCTCCCAGTCCATGAGCATGGAATACTTTTCCATTTGTTTGTGTTATCTTTGGTTTCTTTGAGCAATGTTTTGTAGTTTTGGGGGTAAAAGTCTTTCATTTCTCTGATTAGGAAGATGCCAGGGTATTTCTTTTTTGTGTGTATGGCTATTATGAATGGGATTGTACTTTTTATTTGAGTTTCAGCTTGTTTACTGTTGTGTATAAGAATGTGACTGTCTTACGCACATTTATATTATACCCTGAGAGTTTGCCAAAGTCCTTTATCAGTGCAAGAAGGTTTTTGATAGATATTCTTGGATTTTCAAGTCATAGGATCATGTCATCTGCAAAGAGAGATAACTTCCTCTTTACCCATTTGGATACCCCTGAGTTCCTTCTCTTGTCTGATTGCTCTAGCTAGGACTTCCAACACTATGTTGAACAGGAAGGGTAAGACTGGTCAGCCTTGTCATGTTCTGGTTTTCAGGGGGAATGGTTCCAATTTCTGTCTCCTTAGCAGTATTTTGGCTGTGGGTTTATTGTAGATGATCCTTACTATTTTGAGGTATGCTCCATCTATGCCTAGGTGTCAAAGGTTTTTATCAAGAAGGGATGCTGGATTTTATTGAAAGCTTTTTCTGCATCTAATGATATAATCACGTGGTTGTTGTTTTTATATCTGTTGATGTATTTAATTGTGTTTATGGTCTTGTGGATGCTGAACCAGGCCTGCATCCCAGGGATGAAGTCTCCTTGGTCATGGTGGATGATTTTTGAGACGTGTTGTTGGATCCGGTTTGCTAGACTCTTGTTGAGAATTTTAGCATCTATGCTCATCAAGGATACTGGCCTGTAGTTCTCTTTCTTTGATGAATCTTTACCAGGTCTGGGTATCGATGTTATGTTAACTTCATAAAATTACTTGAAGATAGTCCCATCTTTCTCAATTGCCTGGAATACTTTCAATAGGATTGGTTTCAGCTCTTCCTGGTATGTTTTGTAATATTCTGTTGGAAAGCCATCTGGTCCAGGGCTTTTTTTGTAGGTAGTTTTCTTATGACAAAGTAAATTTTCTGGGTTGTTATTGGTTTATTTAGGGTCTCAGTTTCTTCTTGTTTCAACCTGGGGAGGTTGTGTGATGTCACAAAGTCCTCTATTTCATTTAGGTTTTCAAGTTTGTTTCCATACAAGTGTACATAGTAATCTCTGATAATCTTTTGTGTTTCTTTGAGGTTAGTTGTGACTTGATCTTTTGCATTTCTAATTTGTTTATTTGGGTTTTTTCTCTCATTTTCTTGGTCAATCTGGCTAGGGGTTCCATCAATCTTGCTTATCCTTTCAAAGAACCAGCTTTTTGTTCGCTTATTTTTTCTATTATATTTTTGTCATCTATGTCCCTTATTGAGGCTTTTATTTTGGTGATCTGGATTCTTCTGCTGAAGTTAGGGTTTTGGTGGTCTTGCTTTTTCCAGCTCCCTTAGGTGATTTGTTAGGCTGTTAACTTGTGGCTGTCCATTTTCTTCATATGTGTTTGCAGAGATATAAATTCCCCGTTTAGTACTGCTTTCATGACATCCCAGAGATTTTGGTAAGATGGTTCTTTGTTTTCATTTGTTTCCAGAAATCTTTTAATTTCTATTTTGATTTCTGTATTGAGCCAATCATACAAACAACATACAAAAAATTCATGTTGGCTGGGCTCGGTGGCTCAACCTGTAATCCCGCGCCTTTGGGAAGCTGAGGTGAGTGGACTGCCTGAGCCCACAGGTTCGAGACCCACCTGGGCAGCGAGACCTCATCTCTACAATAAATCAAAAAATAAGTCAGGCGTGGTAGTGCCTTCCTGTAATGCCGGTTACTTGGAAGGCTGAGGCGGAAGGATCGCCGGAGCCCAGCAGGTCGAAGCTGTGGTGGCCGGGAGCGGCCACTGCACTCCAGTCTGGGCGACAGAGTGAGACTCCAACTCCAAAAAAAAAAAAAAAAAATTCATATTGGTGTACTGACCCTCAAAAATCCCCATACACAAACAGAAAATCTAAAATACAACAATAAAATAGCAAAAACAAAGCAAATATGAAAATGTAAAAAAAAAAAAAAAAAAAAGAATTAAAAAAAAGCTCCTGCTGTGGATGTTTCTGGAACTTTAGGTTCCTTTCTTAAGCACCGCTGCTGCTTTTGGCTTCCACTGCATTAGGCAGTGGCTTTGGTCTCCAGCCCATTCCCTC
The DNA here is from genome assembly GCF_000164805.1 of Carlito syrichta. NCBI lineage: Eukaryota > Metazoa > Chordata > Mammalia > Primates > Tarsiidae > Carlito > Carlito syrichta. The sequence goes on along the minus strand of NW_007258489.1, from coordinate 237,676 downwards.
TGCTCTCAGCATAAGCTGATCAGGTTGCTCTCAGCATGGGTCAGATGCTCCATAGACAGATTTGAGAAGAGGGTGAATAAGATCCAGACTCATCTGATGCTGCCACTGCTGTCAAGTCTTCTACTCAGATCAGATGTGTCTGTGTCTGGTCCAGTGTGGGGGAGGGGTGTCCATCTCTCCATGTTTGATGGTCGATCCCAGAGTGGTATGGAGATTGCCTCTGGGTCTCAGGTTGGAGGATGGATAGAACTGGGCAGGGCAACGCAGGTCAGCATCTCCTCATTGGTGGCAGGGTTCAATTCCAGATGTCCTCACCATGACTTCTCCATGGTTCCTGCTGTTAGGGCCTGGTCTGCCACAGGTGGTAGTATATGCCAGGTGTCTGGTGGTGAGGAGCAGGTGATCTCTGCTGCCTCCTCCCAAAAGACTACCAAGAATGGCAGACAATCCTGCATGCCAGGGGCTCTAATCTCAGGGCAGTGAAGGGTTGCTGTCACCTCTGAATGAGAGCCCTGGGTGCTGGAACCTGAGTCTTCCCTCAGATTGACTTCCACTCACCCACTGGCATACACCCACTCACACAGTCTTTATAGACACTCGCTTTTGCAGAGACACTCACACTCAGACCAGTTCCATCACTATCTTGCCTCTGCCTCGAACTCAAGTTATCTTTAAAAAAAGAATATTTAGATAAGTTTAGAAAACCAAGTATTTCCATAATAGATATGCATTTGAAAAAAATTGACTCAAACTTTTCAAGTAAGGAAACCAAAAACTTAACTAATGAAAACAAGAGACAAAGATGAAGATTAGAAAATTGTTTTTTCCATTGTTTTTTATTTTGTCATGTTTTTATACTTAAAATAACTAGAGTGGAGGATGAAAAGAAGACTAATACATGTTTTTAAAAGCAGAAGTTAATACATTAGTAATAAAAAACTCAAATTAAGAAGTAATTATAAGTGGTAGATTAAACAGAGAAGCAAGAAGGTAGAAATATTCAATAATGAAAAAGATTAATTTGGCTTTTGTGAAATAATTTCACACAAAGAAAGACAAATATATTTGAAAATAAATGAAATGGAAAATTTTTAGGAATATATAAGTTATTAAAATTGACTCATATAAAGAGTTATAAAGCCTTAAGTAGATGAATTACCACTAAAGACAAATAGAGAATGTTGATAAAGAATGTTCTCCAAAATGTCACACCCACATGTTTTCTCAAGTGAACTATTTCAAATTAATTGGAAAAATAATTCTGGTGCAATTTCCTACAAAAAGAAAATGAAAGCTCCCAAATTTCCCTCAATAAGTCAACATAAATATGTTAAGAAAATTGTATTAGAACAAATCATATATACATCTCCTCAGATTCTGAACTGTACTGCTTCAATAGTGTTTTCAATGTTTTTGGTTGGCCTGGAATATAAGTTGAAGCCCTAGGCCTTCTGGTCAGTATACCCCCACATTCTGAGTCTACTTATGAGACTGTCATCCGTGAGCTCTTTTTGAAATATTACTATTTGGGAAAAATGGGATCTTACAAGATGAATTTTGATCAGTGGAAAATGAAGGTTTCATATAAATAGATTGTTTTTACATTTTTCCTCTGTGGACTGTTCAGAAATCAAGTTTATTTTGCTTGGTGCCATAAGCTGAATTGTGCCTCTTAAAACATATTCACATCCTAACCCCAAGCATCTCAGAATGTGACTATTTGCAGATAGGGTCTTTAAAGAGGTAATTAGGTTAAAATGAGTTGCTTAGGGTGGGCTATAATCCAATCTGACTGGTGTTCTTATAATAAAAAAATGCAACGTTTGGACACACAAACCAAGGAAAGAGGCCTCAGAAGAAAATAAACCTTACAGCACCTTGATCTTGAACTTCTACTCTTCAGAACTGTAAGAAAATACATTTCTGATGTTTAAGGTACTTAGTGTTGGACTTTGTTATGACAACTCTCGAGGTATATCTAAGTGACACACATAACCAGAGAACACACTTCCTGAGCTTCCTACCATTTCTCTGCTTTCATTGTTATCAGGTAATGGCCAATATTAACCCATCAGCATGTCACTTCCAACTTTCCTTGTCTTTTTTATTTATTTCTTTTACCCTTGCTGGACTTGTAATTCCCAAATAATGTGCCGGCACTTTATTTCTTGCTCCAGACTCTGATTTCTATAAATCCTGGGCTAAGACAACAAACTGACAAAGATAAGTTTTATAAACAACACCACGAAAACCGAGATCAGTTATTGATAGCAATGCAAAAATGTCTACAATAAGTACCAATAAATAGAACCACTGAATATTAAGATAATATATAGTAAATCGAATATACTTTCATATTACAAAATATTTATGTTAAACCATTAACTCTTCATATAGAGAAAAAATAAATAATTAATTTTTGATTACAGGTCAAAGCTTAAATATACCACAAATACATATAAACACACACATGTATGTTAGCTAAAGACTTTATCTTGTTTAATAGTGATGCACTTGATACTCTTCTATCATAATCAACAGGTAAAGGAGAAAGAAGAGGAGAAGGAAAAGAAAAAAGATATGTCATGCAATTAATATTATTTACATTGTCCTAAAAGATTTCATCAATTAATTTAAAACTAGCTTCCTTCCCCTAAATTATAAATATTAGAAAGCAAAAGGCAAAGTTATCACTCTTTCCTAAAGACATTTTTTCACTTGGAAGACCCAATGTATCCAACTGAAAAAAGTATGAAATATGATATTTTAGTTATTTTTTAAGTAGCAATAGAAAGGCAGAGACATTTTTACCTAAATACAATGACAATTCACAAAATAAAATGGAAAGAAAGAAGCACAGAATCAGAATAATAACCCCCCCAAAAGCATAAAATATTGCATAGAAAAAAGCTTATTTTTTTCCTCTGTACTCAGACAATACTTCTATTACCATTTTTTTTCTCTCAACTAACTCATTCTCTGATACCAGCTGGATGGACTGCAATTCAATTATGACAATAAGCACCTGAAGTTAGTGCAATCTTCACAAGTTAAGGGCTCAGTTCCACAACAGTATACCCCACTTCAATACCAATGCAAAAGTAGGTCCCCAGATTATTCACACTGCAAACTTTGCCATAAATCAAGGATTTCCAGGACCCCTACCTTAGGTTCAATAATTTGCACAACAGTAAACAGAATTCAGTCAGAAACTTACATTTACTGGTGTTTTGTAAAGGATATGACCAGGAATACAGATGATTCTCCAGGTAAATTCATACATAGAGACAAAGGAGCTGCTGTTTCCATGTAGTTGAGGTGCACCACCCTCCATTCATGATGGATGTGTTCACCTACCTAGAAGCTGTCTGACCATCATCTTTTAGACAATTTCATTTGTAGAGACTTCATACAGCCATGATTAGTTATTAACTAAATCTCCAGCCCCTCCTTTTCTAAGAGAATGGGTGTTTTGGGGTGAGGCTGAAAGTTTCAAACTTCTATTCATGATTTGGTCTTTCTGATCATCAGTTCCCATTCAGGAGTTCCTTAAAAGTACTCTCATCAGAACAAAAGAAGCTCCTATTACCCAGGACATTCCAAAGGATCAAGAGCTTTGTGCCAGGAACCAGGAACAAAGACCAAATATTAGAACAAATAATTTTCCTAGTATTCCTGACACTCAGAAAATTACAAGTATTTTAGCAACTCTGGTCCAGGTCCTGGGGTATAAGAACTAAATATATATTCCTTATTATGTCACAAATATCCAAAAATAAACTTAGAAGTGCATTGCACTTACATGAAGAAAATATTACAATTCTACCAAGGAACATATAAAAACCCTTAAATAATTAGAAAGATATTCCATGTTATTAAACTATTTTAAATATATCTTTTTTTAATTTTCAAAACTATAGAAAAGAACACAGTATCTAAATATTGGTCATTCAATCAAATGGTTTAGAAGTAGAATTCTAAGAAAACAAGATGATATTTAATATATGGTAAATTGATCATATAATCAGTGAAGAAAATTCAAATTGTTAAGTAAATTAAATTGAGAAAATTAGGTAGATACTTAAACAATAAAATAATACCTTCATGATTCTTTTTACAATAAAATGCATTTCAAATAGATCAAATATCTAATATATACAAATACTTTTTTTAGTGCAAAAAAATAGATGAAATTGTATTCTTGTAGAGAAAAACATTCAAAGCATAACACAAAATTTAGAATTATAAAAAAAGATCAGTTTGCTGTATAAAATTGAAACTGTGTTCAGCAGAATATGGTAGAAAAAAATTTAAGGAGTAATTCATAAAATGGAATTATTTGCCGCACAAGACCTTAAAGGATTGATTTTTCATATATTATGCATAAATCTTTTTTGACACAATATAAAAAGTAAATGAACAAATGATACTGAAGGCAGCTCTTTGAAGAATTAATTTTCAAAGAAATATGGGAAGTTGTTCATTCTCACTCACTGCTTGGGTAACAGTTCTGCCGATCTGCCATTGTGACAAGCTCAGCAGATAAGCACTGGATTGGAGAGACATGGCAAGAGAGAAAGGGAGCAGCAGAGACATACCTTCCTTCCCACTCTTTTGCATGACATTTATGCTATGTGTGTATCCATGTGGATCAAATGGACACTACAGAATGTAGCTAGTCTTGCAGTAGAGTATTTGCTGGTATCTCAAAAAAAATGATTTCCTGCCAACCAAGTGTATCGTGGCAGGAACAATTTCAATGATACACCTAAGTCAGGCTGAAGTTTGATAACACATACAATATGCCTCAATGAACTATGCAGTAGAAATAACCTGCCCACCCCGACTGTCAAAGCAGAAAATAAAAACAACCCTTCCTGAGCACCAAAATGCTTGCCATATAGAAGTATCAATGATATGTCAATGTTAGCCAGAGTACAGTAGCAATTCAAAGAGAATTGTGTTTGCTTCTCAGTCATGAACAAAGCATATATCCCACCTCTTCTAGTCTTGAAAAAATTATAAACAGATGAGAAAAGAGAGCAAGAAAATAAGAAACAATTTGCTAATCCTATATTCTTGCCTAGTACAGATACCCAGTTAAGGGCTAAATCTGAAGAAGGTTAGATAGATAGAGATGTGTCCTCTAGAGTTGATATTGGACTTCTCTAATGATCAAAAATGCTTGAAAATCTACTGAATTCGTCCAAAGTTTTATTAAGGAAAAGAAACAATGGTGTCATATTTTCTCTCCCTGTAGTTATCCTTTTAGTAACTCCTACTCTATCATTCTGTCCATATAATTAATATATTTTTGGAATTAGGTGTAAAATTGTCAAACTTGCTTGGTTTGGTGGTGTTATGAGCTGAATGTTTGTGTTCTTCCAAAAATCTTATATTGAAACCCAAATCCCATTTGTGCCTTCTTTAAAAAAGAAAGCTTACTTTCTCTCTCTCTCTCTCTCTCTCTCTCCCTACTCTCCCTTCTTCTCCCACTTCCTCCCCCCCCCCACCTCCCATGAGAGGTCTTAACAAGAAGATCCCCATTTGCAAAAAGATCCCCATTTGCAAAACAGGAAACAATTGTTCACCAGAACCCTACTATGCTGGCACCCTGATCTTAGAGTTCCCAGCCTTCTGAACTATGAGAAATACATTTTTCTTGTTGGAACCAGCCAGTCCGTGGTATTTTGTTACAGAAGCTGAGCAGACTAAGACAAGTGCCATGTGACCTGACAAAAACCCAATCAGACTCATTTGGGAGTTATGTGCAGATCAACACAAATGGAAGACAAATACAAACACCTAATGCATGTCAACTAGTGATATTCATAAGTTCCTCCTATTGAGAGTCCCTTAAGTCTGAGACTCAGTTTTTTGTTTCTTTTCATTTCAAGGAAGTCTTAAATGATTAAGACATAAGTTCTAGAAATTATTTTGTGAAAAGATAGTCTTTCAGAGATTTGGAGATTAGAAAATTGCCATTAGACTAAGATTTGGTGAAAGAATGTGTGATTTACATTCTACTCAATAAAGTGAAAACTGGGCACTGAGGAATGAGCTCATCAAGATCCTACATCACCTGGCAATGTGCTTACAGATGACAAAACTCAGGTGGTTGGGGAAATTTTGCCTTATCTTTCTTTACTAGCAGATAAATAATGAGAAAACTACAAGAAAGTTTTCTTGAAGACAACAAAAATTTAATCAAGAGACAAATAAGTTACCTTGAGGCAACTGTGTGATGATAAAAGACACTGTTGCTACATATTTTTTTTCTTTTCTATCTTTGTGTATTTAAAAGCAATTGTACACAATCTTATCATATATAGTATTGTTTAGCTTATAACATTTAGAAATGTGATACATGTGTAATATATATGTGTCAATAACATCATAAAGCAGTGGATGAGAGTAAAGCTGTAATGAGCTCAGGAAATGATGACAGATGAAAAAGTAACAATTATAATGATATATTGGTAAGTTAACACTAATAAATATATTATGTATAACAGAAATGCTAAAAAAAAGGCACTAATTTAGAAAGAAACCATAAAACCTAAACAATACTCTTTGAGACTTGAACCCTAAGGATTAAGACAGCAAGCACTCATTATAATGCCTATTACATCTCTCTAGCCTGAGGAAGCTATGACTCTGGTAGCAATTATTCAAACTCAACTTTCTGGGAGTGGAGAGAGAGGCAGGGTGTGGAAAGAATGTAGAATCAGCAGATTGCAATTTGCAGAATAAGTTTGGAAAATATACTGGTTGTAGGTGAATTAATCAAGGATTATATATCTACAGAAAATGCATTCAAGTTTCTCATTGAGAGGTTGTTCATTCTAATATATCTAATTCTAATTAGTTATTTCATTAACTAATTTAATGTTAAACATACATGACACATGAAAGGGTTATGTTACTGAACTTAGTATAAATAAAAGAATGGACAGAATTAGAAGAGGCTACACTGAAACACTGAATAGAAACCTGTATATAGCACATCTAATTGTTCCATACAAGGATCAGAAGATTCTGTGATCCTTGGCAAAAAATAACTGTTCCCTTTAAACAAAAAATGCTGAAGAGAAAGATTCACTTCCTGATTTCATTGACCTTGAAAGAAACTCAGCATGCCCAAGCTCATAGGTCCTTGATCCTCTCACTGTAGGTATGATAATAGATGTCAAACTAGGCCAACATGATTCTCTGAACTGGAAATTTGAATACTGAGGTAAGACATTGAAACTGAGGAACTGGATGATGCTGTCCCAGGAAAGACCATGAGATCATGGCCCAGGAAAAGATATCAAGATATTAGGTTCTTATCTTTTTCTAAGCTTGGTACTTCTGGTTTATTTTCCTTTCTTTTCTTTAATTTATTTTATTTTAAAGATGTGGGATACAATTCAGGATTAGTTATACAAGTGGTTATAATACAGGTAAAGTCTTGGCCTCCCTTTGGTCCCCTCTTTGCCTGGTTTGAGATCAGGTATCCTTATGGATTTTTTGTGCCCAACCCTCCCCAGGAAGTTTCCAGCTACTACCAATCCCTTTCTTACAGTATTATGGTAAATGTTCAGGGTCGGTTATGAGTGAGAACATGTGGTCCTTAGTTCTTTGTTTCTGTGATAAACCACTGAGTATTTTAGACTCTAAATCTGTCCAAGTTGCTGCGAAGTCCATAATTTTGTTTTTCTTTCTTTATCTATATGAACCACATTTTTAAATCCAGGACAGTTTTGATGAGCAGCATGGTTGGTTTGATGTTTTTGCTATTGTAAATAGTTCTGCAACAAAAATGTATGTGCAGGTATCTTTTTTTGTACAGTGATTTAAGTTCCTCCAGGTAGATTTCCAGAAGGGGTATTGCTGGATCATAAGGAAGGTCAATTTCTAGTTATTTTAGGAATTGCCACACTGTTTTCTATAAAAGCTGAACTAATTTGCATTCCCACCAACAGTGTAGAAACATTTCCTTTTCTCTGCATCCTTGCCAACATGTGCTGTTTTTGTTTTATTAATGATGGTCATTCTTATTGAGTTAGGTAGTATCTCAATGTGGTTTTGATTTTCATATCTCAGATGATTAGTAGGACTGAGCATTTTTTAATGTGTGTGTTGGTTGCTCATATGTCTTCTTCTATTCACAGAAGTGTCTTTTGCCCAGTTTTTAGTGAGGCTGTTTTTTTCCTTTCTGCATGTTTGAGTTCCTTGTAGATCCTGGATGTTAGGCTTTTGTCAGATATGCAGTTAGTAATTTTTTTTCCCATTCTGTGAACTGTCTCCCCACTCTCTTGAAGGTTTCTTTTGTTTTGCAGAAGCTTTTCAGTTTGATGAGGTCCCACTTGTTTAAAATCTGGAAATGTAATATCTCCTGCTTTGTTTATTTTGCTAAGGATTGTTTTGGTTATTCATGGTCATTTATGTTTCCATATGAATTTCTAATTATTGTTTCCAGGTCTGAGAAAAATGATGTTGGTAATTTAATAGGTATATCATTGAATGTTACCCATTGGAACTGGACTGGATTTTAAAAAAAGTGTTACGTATACACAATGGAATATTATGCAGCCATAAAGAAGGACAAACATGGATGAATTTAGAGTCTAAAATACTCAGAGATCTATCACAGAAACAAAGAACAGAGTACCGCATGTTCTCACTCACAAGAGGACCCTGAACATTTACTATAATACTATAAGAAAGGGATTGGCAGTAGCAGGATACTGTTGAATGGGGGGAGATGGGATGGGGCACAATATCAATAATGTTACCTGATCTCAATTCAGGCAAAGTGGGGACCAAAGGCAGTTTCAAATTTGATCTGTAAAATGCCCACTTGTAAACTAATCCTGATTGTACCCTACATCTTTAAAATAAAATATATATATACAAAAATATATATAAAACATTCCGTTAAAAAAAAAGAAAAGAAAATGGCACTCAGCTTCTGTACTCCGGAAAGCACTAGGGTCCAAGCAGAGCAGCTGCAACACCAGCAGCTTCACCAGGAGGGCCCTGGCCATTTGCTCTCGAGTCCTCTCAGTCAGTTTCTCACACTCCTACCTACACACAGAAACATGTGCAGAATTGTCCATATAATCACTCACACACACAGGGACTCACGCAGTCCCATTGGCTACATCGCCATCTCCCAGGAAATTCTTCTCTGCTTTTTTCTTTGATTCTGTAGACTAATAAATTCCTTTTGCTGAAGTTTAACAGAGTCGATTTCTTATATTTTCCTTCAAAAAGTACGTTAATAAGCTAATTTAAAGATAATCACCATATTTTATGCAATTGCTAAGCTTTCTTCCAAGTGCAATTCAATTTAAAAAAACAATTAAACCTATGCTGATAAATATGTAATGTCTGTCTTTCTGTAATTATAACAATTTATACTTCATCAAGATTAGTCAAAGCATATGCAATAAGTGCCTGCCTGAATGATCACTGTCTTTGAATTATACAGTGGCTTTGAGTGGTAGTTCCCATTTACTCGCTGCATGGGAGTATCAATGAGAAAAGAGAAAAATTCTGAATTATTTAGACATGTAAGTGGCACATTAATTGCTCTTGGGTAGTCTTTTGAAAGAATGAATGTTTATAATTTAGTATGTTGGAAAAAATTGACAGAGCCTAAATTTAACTTAGTTTAAGTCAAACCCCAAATCCAATATAAACACATTTTAAAAAAAATTCTGTGTCAGTAAATTATAACATGACCCTAAGTGTTAAGGAGGATGGTTCTGAGGAGCTACATAACTATAAAATAATGTCCAACCACAAGAACAGTTATTCAAATATTTCCTGTCCAAACAGTTAGTTTATATTTGACTACCTATTTATGAAGTACCATATTCAAGAAAGTCATGAAATTATTAGGAGTTTTAACATTAAACAATGAAAAATGTATGTTATAATTTTATACAATTCTGGATAAAACTGAAAAGAATCAAGTTGCATAAAATTTAGATCTGTCTTTGGCATTTTGTTTTCGTTGGGGAAATGTGTGTCAAATAAGTTATTTCATTTTCACATTCTTTATTTGTAAAATGGTGAGATTAATACTTTTTTGTATATTTCACATTTTTGTGATTATTAAAGTGCTTTTAAAATAAAATAATGGAGAAGCACTTTAAAAATAATGAGTTAAGAATCAACAAAAACTGTCTTTCCATCTAAACAATAAGAACATTGACAAAATGTCTACATCAACATTTTTAGAACTCTGAAAATTAACTAAAGACATAAAAATTGAAGAAGCATTTATTCAAGAAAAAATAGCTGAATCTCAGTAAGAACAATAAGCTTCGGGGTATTTTGACATGCTCTGTTCACATCATCCTCTCTCCAGCTTCATGGTAGCATTGAAACCCATGATTTCACAACTACTGTAGCTATGAAAACCAGCATCTTAGCAGCCACTGGAAAATTCAGAATGGATTAGAAGCCTCGTAAAAGCTCTATCCCATGAGAATTACACTATTTGATTCATAGGGACTCATCTGGAAATAGCCTAACAACTCCATTCTAGGGCTAGTCTTTAATTGATCTGACTGTGAGGTCCTTCTGTGCAAACAGCCTTATCCCTATAGAGTTTGTCAAAAAATAAAACAATTGTTTATTTGAGGTGGCAATAACAACTGAGACTAACAAAAGGCTGACCAAAAATAAAAGGAAAAACTGAGATTGAGATGTCTATAGGGGCCTTTGGAAGGCTCTAACATATTTGTGGATATCTAGAAGGTTACAGGTATATCTGTATAGCTGAATGCCTTTCCAGAAAAGATCTGAGAATGCTTCAATCTCTCACCTCTGGTATCAAAATCTTAAGACTTTTTACAAGTAGGAAGTAAAACTTAAAAGCAGAGATATAAACTGCCAGCTAGAGCACTGAAGACCTATCCCTGATCACACAGAGAATCCATCAGCAAAGGCTGGGACATATAAAGAGTTTAAGGCTATTGACATAATCTTTGTCCAATGATTAGCTGATTTCTAGGCTAATTAAGACAAACTATAGTGTCTATGCATAATAAAGTATGTAAACTTTAGAAAATGAGACCAGGAAAGTCATTAATCAAATAAATAACCATTACAACAAGCAGCAACAAAATACCCTGAGAAAGGGAAAATACCTGATTTCCAGAGAGGGCACATTATGTTATTTAAAATATCTGATTTTTAACAAAGGAATATGAAAAAGCAAAGAATAGAAAAGCATGGCCCAGACATTGCAAAACAATAACAAACAACAACAACAAAAGTAATCGATAGAAACCATCACACACAAAAAGAAAGATATCCCATGTTCTTAGTTAGGAAGACATTTTTAAATTGGCAATACTTCTCATATTTATTTACAGAAACAATGCAATCCATGTCAAAAATCCCAGTTCCTTCTTTATAGAAAATTGCTGAGCTGAACCTAAAATTTAAATGGAAATGCAAGGATTCAGAGTAACCAAAATAACATTGGGGGAAAAAGGAGAACATATTTGGAAATTCACATTTCTTGATCTTAAATTTTACGACAAAGCCAAAATAATTAAGATACTGGTGTGGTAATGGCATTAGAATAAATATACAGTCTAAAGGAATATAATTGAAAACTTAGAAGCAAATCTTTACACTTATGGCTTGAGACCAGCCTGGGCAACATGATGATACCTCGTCTCTACAATAAATCAAAAATTAGCCAGGAGAGGTGGTAAGTGCCTATACTTCCGACTATACTTGGAAGGCTGAGGTGGAAGAATCCCCTGAACCTAGAAGGTTGAGGCAGCTGTAGCCCTGAGCATGCCAGTGAACTCCAGCCTGGGTGATAGAGTGAGACACAGACCCCAAAATTATATATAAATAAATAATACAAATAACAATAAAATAATAAATAATTGTTCACAGAATGTATAAATACATGCACCTCAATAATAAGAAAATACATAAACCAATTAAAAATGTGTTAAGAATATTAATACACATTTTTTCCAAACAAATTAAACTAATGACCAAAAGCACATGAAAATATAGTCCTTAAGAAAATTTAGATAAGAAAATACAAGATGCTACTCTACAACCACTAAGAAGGCTAAAATAAAGAAATATAAATAACAGTTGTTTGGTAAGGTCATGGAGAAATTAAATTTATCACACATTGCTGATGGAATTGAAAAATGGTCTAGTTACTTTAGGAAATGGTCTGGAATTTCCTCACCAAAACAGAAACACAGATTTAATTGTAAAGCATACCCTAGTATTCATTAACCTATATTTTTATTCTTTTTATTCAAGACTGAATGAATAAGAATCATTTAACTCACACTAGTGATAGGTTTACAGCTGTTTTAAAATGTTATATAAGATTTATTGTCTAGAGTTTAGTTGATATAAGTTCCTATATAAAAGAAATATAGTGGAAGTCAATTTTCAGGAATTATTGCCATGAGCCCTTTTCAACTCATCATTCCCACTCACCTATAGCGAGAAGTTGTTTCATTTTAATATGAGCCTGCTTAAATTGGAAAGCACCTACAAGCCACAACAATAAGTATTACTCAATGACAACAGGGAAATCCTCAAGTAAATATTCAGTGGAAAGTAGCCAAACAAATAAATGCAATTGTAAATGGAAAAAATGACATTTCCAGGAGTCAAGATTAGGTAAAGAGTTTATCTGGACTGTAAATTGTTTACATTGTTTTCACACAAGCTAGTGATCAGGGCGTTGATGTTCTGTTTAAAATCCTTTTACCTGAATTTTGGGCAATCTAATTTTAGATTTGTTTTATTTGATTTGCTTCTTTATTTTCTTTGGAATAATTTATTTAATATCACCTTTGCATAGTCCCTTTTACTCAGGATCATGAATTCTCTAGAATTTTACATCTAAATCTTAGAAGCTAGCCGGGCTCAGTGGCTCAGCCTGTAATCCCAGCATTTTGGGAGGCTGAGGTGAGTGGACTGCCTGAGCCCACGGGTTTGAGACCCTCCTGGGCATCTCTATAATAAACAAAAATTAGCCAGGCGTGGTAGCGCACACCTGTAGTTCCAGCTACTGGGAAGGCTGAGACGGAAGGATCGCCGGAGCCCAGCAGGTCAAGGCTGTAGTGGCCAGGAGCGGCCACTGCAATCCAGTCTGAGTGACAGAGTGAGACTCCAACTCAAAAAAATAAAAATAAAAATAAATAAATCTTAGAAGCTATCTAGTTCAATCTCATAGAGAAAAGTGATTGAAGCCAAGATGAATTAAAACCAACTCAAATATTAATCCTGTAAAATATGAGAGGCTTTCTCCCACGTGCTTCTTTATGGGAAAATATACCCAGTTTGATTATCAGTCTCTGTCAGTATTATGCTTTAATTGTCTAAATTCAATTTTGTTTACTCTTTTTTTCTAAGATTTTCTATTTTTAAATTTGTTATCTTTCTTCTTCTTAACCTGAGATATGTAATGCTCTTTTATTCTCATTCCTAAATGGCAAATATCTATACAAACCAGTCATTGGGCTCACAACAGTTTCTAGGTAGGGTTGTCACTGATATGAATTGCACATAAATGAGAGATCTGGCTTCGCATTTATATATTTTAAGTCTGTATAAATTAAGTTTGCATCTTTATAACCCACATATTTAGGGTTTAAAAAATAAATGACCACTTTTTACCAGGATACAGCTCAGAAACCTCAAAAGGAATGGTGAAAGGCAGAAATGTGTTACAGGTATTTCATAGACACGTATAGAACTGAGTCACAAAAGATTTTACTCAATCTGGGAGATACCTTTTCTTTTCTTTTTGTTTTCTCTATCTAAATGAGTGAGATCTACCCTAGTGTAGGCTCATTCACAAACATTCTACTTTCTGAAGTTTCTGAAATGCATAGATTTAAATAATAATAATTAGCTACACCGTGGCAGTTTGCCGAAAGCACAATACCGAGCTGGAGCCATTAAAGTAAGAGCTGGGGACTCCCACAAACAGAAATTGAGCTTTATTTCCAGGAAGAAATCCAGAGTTATAAACAGAGATAATATGAATCAAAATGCACCCTAGAAAAAGAGGAGCTTCCCTGGGGAGCCAAAGAGAAATGATAGTCTTCTCTTAAGATCACTGCTAATACTCTAGTAAGAGGGTGGTAGTAATAGACATGTATATACACACATCCCATGAAATAAAACATGGCTTAAATGTTGTGAATGTTTGCATTATTAATAATTTACTAATTATATTTTATATACTATAATTACTGTTAAACTTATACCAAGTTTTGCAGGGATCCTTAAAGCAGTAATAAATCACCTAAGTCAATAAAAGACCCACCTAGGTAAGAGAGAGGCCGTCGAACCAAATTATTTGAATGATATAATTGTGCCTCATTTTTGTCAATTTCTTGGTTAAATTCTTTAGTTTCCAAGTCTTATTTTTCATTGTATCTTTAGTATTTTAACCTTTCCCCTCATGGCACTTATCTTTCTGATGTCTTGTCTCTCAGAGTGAACACAATGCCTGCCCAATACGGTACATACTGATTTTCACCAAGGCCCTGCTTACAGTCCTGATAACCTTCCAGCGATATAGGTACAGTTATTTCCATAATATGTGCTTAGTCCTTCTCAGCTCAGAAATTTTTGTCCTAACAAAATGCCATATTAAAGTAACTTCTTGAAGTACTATTAGAGAGAGGCATTGTAAACTATCTGTTTTCCTTAATTTTTCTGAAATTACTTTGAATGAGCAAGATAAGCAAGCTTTTAAAAGTGTAGGTCAGAGAGAACTCTAGTTACAGCATATTATTCATGAAATTTACATAAGTTATTACTATAATTGTTGGGCAGATCATTTTTTAAAGAATAGATTCAAATTATATTTTCTATTTTAATATTCATTACCTAATTACTTTTGAATCATATATATTACAAATGGATTATTTCCCTTAAATGTTCATTAATTTTTATTTGTAAAGAAAGTTCTACTTTCTCCTTTTATTTGGAATTTAAATGAGTCTATGAATCTAACCTATATACAGCACAAAGCAAACTTTCCTAGACAATAATGGCAGCCTGTGTTTAGCATTTACACTTTATCCCATTTTGGGCTGAAGTTTATTGATTCTCATTCTTGATGGTTTATCAATTCTTTGACTTTTTTGGACTCCTATGCACAACATAAGCCTTTCTTATTTTGACCAACAATTTGGACTTTTTTGTAGGTCTCCCTTAAACATCTTAGTGTGGTCTGTTTTGGATTTAAACACTCATTTTGTAGCCAGAAAAACTGCATCAGTCACAGACTCATGGTTTCCTACCAGAAGGAGCAGCTTGGCACTATGCTAGGCTCTGAGGAAACAATAAATGCAGGCTTAACTACTTATATTTTCAATTTAGAGAGTTGCAGTAACAGAAATTATATCAAATTTTAATTCTTAATTATTAGAGATTCTATTTTTTATAACTGCTATGAATGGGTACCTTCAGTATAATGTAACTAAAGTTAAGAACATGTATTATAAATATCATAAAACATTACCAAGAATAGGATAGTATATATCATTATCCACATAGATAGAAGGATTTCAACATAAATAGCAACTAATATTTTTGCATGCTTACCTAGTTCCAGGCACTGTATGTTACACATATTAACTAATTTGATTCTTATAACAATCTTATGTGTTAAGAACTACTGTTGTATCCATTTTACCCATGAGGAAACTAAAGCAGAGGAATTGACCAGCTTCCCAATGTAATACCTAAACACAGTTAGTGAATAATTGGGGGGAAAAAAAACAAAACTAATACACAGTTGATTATTTGATATAACTTAAAGTTCAGTGGAGAAAAGAATATTAAAATTAATTTCACAAATCTGGAATAATTTTGATATCTACTGCCAAAAGAGCGTAAAGAGTTAAGTAAGCATATGGAAGGTAACTTAAGATAGTTGACGAAGGGGAGTAATCAGAGAAAGAACCTTAAATAATGAGCTAAGGCTTTATAAAGATGGAATTCGTTTGATGAGGTGAAAGGCAGTAGGGTGAAGATGGGCAGAGAGAAGGTTGGAAACTCTTCCAGGCTGAAAGAATAGCATGTATGAAGTACCAGAGGCAAGAAGGAGTGGCCTGGTTTGGGTGGAACTGCAGAGGAAGTCTAGGCCCAATTATGTAGAACTCTGTAAACATATTGAAGACCTTGAACTGTCTTTCAAAAGCAATGGGAAGCTACCGATAAGTCTATAGTTGTAAGTGATTTATTTACTCTGGCAGCAGAATGGAGAATGAATGAAAGGGTAGACTCAGAATTCAGTAAAAAGTTTTTGATGATAATCATGATGATTAGATCAATTTCTTTATGTTTTTGTCCATTTGAATTTATAGTAAAGGAAAATATGACTGTTTTATCATTTAATGAAAATGCTAGTTATAGTGGTGTACATAACACTCTGAGTCCACATATAGAAAGCTTAATTTTTCTTGTCCTCTGGGATGCAGCGTTTTCGAACAATTGGGTTTTGGAACCTAATACCAAATCCTGAACTTTACTATTTGCTTGTTATATAAGTTTGGGCAAGCTATTCACATAAAAAGAGGGGAATAGTCAAGGTGAAAGTAGGCAAAATTTAAAAAAAAATCTTTATTGGATAAAGGAAACACATTATTTATAAAAGAAGTTATTCATTTAATATATTGGTTACTTTAAAGAAAAGTAAAGAACTGTAGTTTAAAAACATTAAATTCTATTTAATCTATTACTTCATCAAATGGGATATATTTTGGAAACATCATCCAGATTAAAATATCATCAAGATTAAAATAAGCATACAGAAAAGTAAACATCAATTTACAGGAAATTTCCTTCTGGAGAATATCTCATTCCCCAAGGAATGAAGCGTTAAAACAATTCTGTTGTATGAAAACATTCAGTGAGTCAACACCTATTTATTAATCCTCTATTATTGTGGTTCTGTATTTTTAACTCATTAGTATGCATTCTTGACTGATGGGATAAAAATTCTCTAGCTCTAAGAGGCTTAGTCATTTCTGATGCTACATTTAATTGTATTTGAATTTACATATTAAGGCTTTCTCAATGTATTTATAAAGAAGAGACGTTTCTCTCTCAGAAGTATGAGTTTATGTCCTTAAAAATAACTATGGTAAAGATATCTTGATAGAAATGTCCATTTAAAAAACAAAACAAAGCAAAAAAAAAAAACCCCTCTTTGCTTGCTTTAACTAGATCTGATCTAATTCTATTACTAAAGAAGTTATCAGTTCTATACATTGCCACTTTTTTTTATCAATAAAGAATGTTACTGTGGCTGATATTTGATTGAAAAGGATGTTACAGCTGTTAGGGAAAAACAGGAAAGAGAAAGGGACACTAGATGCTTGTTCCTCAGGCTAATTGGCTGCCTCTAACCTTGTATTTGTTGACCCACACCTTTTGTCCACATTTTCTTCCCACCACAAGTACGCACTCATAAATTTCCATCCCTAAGCTTATTACATTTGAGATTGTAAAATGCCAGAAGCTATGGTGCTAAAAGCTCTGCTTCTCAGACAGTTTTCTCCAATGATACTAACCTTGAATACAGGAGATGTAAGTGATAGAGAGTTTACACCACAACATAAGTTATAGTGTATTTAGTCTAACTCCTTCATTTAAAGGAAAATGAGTAGATTTGGAAATCAGGAGAACACATTTACATTGATATTCTTGGTCTGTTAATGTCTGCACCTCACCATCACAACAAAAACAACAAAACCACCATGATTTTAAGTATTCTTATTATAAAAGTTATTCTTAAGATAAAAAAGAAGGTTGATTACGTGGAATTACTAATTTTAGATTACTATATGTAGAGCAAAGTCCATGCAATGATAGCCATTTATACCAGCTACATGAAATATACTTTTGGTCTACATAATCAATTACTTCAATTTCAGTTCAACTAAATTCCATTATTTCGATGATTTGTATCATTATGAATCCCATTGTTTGGAGTATTTAAAAATCACCTGGAGTAAACATTTTACATCCTTAATGCATCTATGAAAAAGTGTGAATTGTAAGCTTTCAAATCCAAAAGTACACAGAAGTCAGCCAATTTTTTAAAAGATATTTACAAAATCAAAAAGGTGATTCTGTAAGCCTATAAACAGCTCAACTTGAAAATTATAAAATGTGTTTTATATTAAATTTTTGGAAGCATTTAAAAAATAAACCTGCAGATCCTCTTGCTTAGATATCCCCCTTCACTGACTGCTCACATGCCTCAGCTGCCAGGAGTGATGGAAGCTGGTGGGTCACAGCTGAGCCTTTACTTGGGCACTGGCCTCAACCTAAAGGAAACTGCCTTGCCCAAGAGATGCTCACATCCGAAGACTGGTTGACTTGGGGCTAAAAAGGGCCAGAACTTTGGCCTCATTGCTGGACAACTGAGTTGTGTCCTCTGAAACCATCCCAGCTCTGGAGAATCTTGTGGGATTCACTGAAATCTTTGTTCACTGCAAGGTGAACAGTTTCTTAATCATTTTTTATTTACTCCCTCAGAGTGTGTGCCCTGGAGTACTTCCCAGTAAACTTCCTGTTTACCAATCACCATCTCTGAGTCTACTTCCCCAAGGAATCCATCCTAAGGTAGCTTGAACTAAAAGTGGCCCAAGGAAGTGAGCTCAAAAATTGAATTCTGGAGAAAGATCATCCCTGATAAGGACCCATGGACAATGTTAGCCCCAGGTTGCCATAAAAATATAATTGCTAAATTGAAATTTTCACTGGTCATGAAATGGGAGGAGATGTTGGGGAAAGGGTATGCACTTCCACTGACTGCTACAGTACCTCAGGCATTTGAGAGGTTCTCAGAAATAGAAATTATGAAGACAATGGGATTGGATGGTGGTATTAAGTGCAAAAACAAAAGCAATGACAATGAATAATACTGGGAAAAGATAAGCAAAGAAGGTTACTAATGAAAAAAATGCAAAGTGGGAAAGTGGGTGGTAAATGCAGGACATACATCCCACTCCTCCTCCCCTGCTGTTGACTGTTCCCAGACCAGGAGAATAACTCCTGGCCAAGAGTCAGCACCCAGTCAAAATACCCTTGAAAATATGCACACCTGTGAACTCAAGGCAGTTACTAAGTGCTTGTTCCTGTTTCTTTGCGCATAATACTATTGTCTATATCTTGCTCCCTTTCCCATGCTGAGGGTATATAATCTCTCCCCATATCAGCTGAAGTGCAAAGAGCTTTGTACTGACCAGCTTCCACTGGACCTTCTTGTAAGTATTAATAAACCCAAGTCTTTGCCAATCTCTCCTCCTGGTTATTTCTTCTTTCTAATCTGAGGCTCTCTTGATACAGAAAGACACAGGGTTTCCTTGGAAACATTTAAGGAGACTCTTCTCCTTTAGCCAGACAGCAGAAAAGCTTATGATCAGTCCCAGTACTTAATTTGAAGAATTTAAGAGGCAAAAGAAAGTCATCGATGACAAGATGAGGGCCTGAATTAGACAGAACAGTAATCCTGAGAATTAGGATTGGAAATATCTGGGTTGAAACACTAACTCCCGGAAATCTCAGAACACCGTGAACTTTATTTGTCTGCAAAATGTCACACTCCTCCCTCTCAGTGGCTGGAGTTCAGTTCCATCTCAGTTCAGTTGTTTGAAGGTGATGTCAAAGCCTCTTGTCAAATAGTATGTGTTCTCTCCTCAGGATATGTTCCACCTCTCCTCCTAGCCACCAACCAGTAATTAATGGCAAATCCTAACAAAACCTAGCTAGAAAAATTCTGGGCCTGTAAAAAAGAAAAGGGGACCTACAGAATCTACTAATGTGTACAGACAAGAGATGTGACAGTATGTCTGAAACTGAATTCTAAAAGTGGAAGAAGGAGGAGACAGAATATGAAGTTGGATAAAAATGTTTATCAATATAGTCACAAATTTTCAACCTAGAAGGGACCTCCAGAGATGGCACCAGCATATCAGTAGCTTTGTGTAGTGACTGCTTTATAATTCCTTCCAGGGGTGGTCTGAAAGGCTGCAGGTGAAGGGAAATCCTGTGAGTGAGTAGAACTTTAGTTGGTGCATGTGGAAATCTACCTTGTGTGGAGAAGAATTAGTCCAAGTTTGTAGTATATACAGATTCTTGGGAAGTGGTAAATAACTGCTCCAGGATGAAGAAAGAATGGGGCAAGAATATCTGGAAAAGGGGTATGTGGATGCATTGACCTATAGTTGCAGGCAATAAACAAAGATCTTTGTATCACCTGTCATTGCCTTCCTGAGAGTTTCCAAAATGGCGGCACTAAAATCAAGTGCTCATCATGGTTTGGCCATTTGACATCAGTTTTTCTCAACCCAATAATAATTCAATAGGATCATGAACAGAGTAGCTTATGGAGCAGTGGTAAAGAATACGCATTACCAGCAACCACCATGGGCATGGGTTGCATCTCAAGTCAATCATTACATGGTCTCTATCCCCAGAAATATCAATACATGAGTCTGAAAATGTAGGGGGAGAATTTGGAGCAGCCCTGTGAATTTGTTATCTACTGTTGTCATAACAAATTACCACAAACCCAGCAGCTTAAAATAACACAGATATTTTTGTCTTACAGTTTTGTGGATCAGAAACCCAAAATGGGCCTCACTAGACCAAAATCAAGGTGTTGATAGACTGTCCTTTTCTAGAGGCTTAAAGGAGATGCTAGTTCCTTGCTCATTTAAGGGTTTATTAAAATTTAGTTCCTAATGGTTATAGGAATTAAGTTTCTGTTTCCATGGTGGCTATTCATTTAGGGCTGTTCCCAGTTTCTAGAAGCCACCTCCACTCTTTGGCTTGTGTCCTCTTTCTTCCATCTTCAAAGTCAGCAATGGCACAAATCCTTTCAGGCTTTCAGTCTTTCCTTCTCATCTTCCATGATATATTTTTCTGGCCTACCTTTCTGCCTTTCTCTTCCACATTTAAAGACCCCTGAGATTGATTTGTGCCTATCAGGATAATCAAAAATATTGTCAGCTGATTACCAACCTTAACTCCATCTCATTTGCAACCGTAATTCCCTTTACCACATAATGTAACATATTCACAGTTGCAATTCCAGTATCACCAAACTCCTACCTATAATGCCCTGTTTACTATCACTTCCAGTGACCTACTTTTTTTTGCTTCCTAACTCTGTGAACCTAATCTCTGTGGTTTTAGAAGCACTGGCTTCCAGAGTGACAATTCTGTCACCAGAGGATGCAGCAAGAATATCATCAAGTTTTTAACTGTAGCTACTATTTTGGTGACTGCAGACTCCTGAGCAAAGGAGAAAAAAAGATGAGCCACCATTCAGGTAGGTTAATTGGTCCTGATAATTTAAGGTAGTAAAGCTACTGACACACCGTGAGGATGGTTTGTCGAGAAGCCTGCTCTTAAGGGTATATTCTATTTTCCTTCTCAATTCTGAGAGCAAATGACTAAGTGCAGCAGTAAAGGCCTGAGAATAACACTGGCTCAGATCCTTGTGGGATGAGATTCTGTGTCACACCACCAGACAATCCATTCAAAGTTACTGGATGGTGAAAAGAGTCTAGAATGAAGAGCAGAGAGGAGGAAAGCAGTTGTGAGACCAGCCACAGAAGCGGAGTCTACCATCACCCCACTAACTTCCCTCTCAAAGATTCAGCCATGAAAGTAAATCAGCCAGAATCCTAGAGGAGCCATTTCTAGAGGAGGCAAATTTATAATGTGTAGCAAGTGAATCTAAGAGGCACAACACAGTGAAATTTAGTATTTCTGTGGGTCACCAACCAGATGCACTCACTTTTCTGCAACGTAAGTGGTATTATTCTCGGAGAATTGCCCTTAGAGCAAATAACTTCCTTTCCCCAAGGTTCACCTCCTTCTTTGGGGCTGTCAGTTATGGGTCAATTAAGGGTACAAATGCTCAGCTCAGCTGTGTTGCCTCATTTTGGAACACCTTTGCAAACCATCCCAGTTCCAGTGCTCCTGATAGGCTCAACCCTGGCTTTTATTCTGAATGGATCATTCTTCAACTCTGCCCAATTCCACTTCCTCTATTCCCTTACAGGTGTTGAACACTTGACTACTTCCCAATAAACTTCCAATTCAGAATGTGGTTTCTGAGAAACCTCACCTAAGACATTTAGTTTGCTCATTGAAATGTTTTATTTGTAGACATTCCTTCAAACATGGACTTTGAAAAGGTTTGATTATATTTGCTCTGAGATGAAACTTTTAAAAACAATCAAAGTCAGTTATTTTAAGACTAATAAACTATGTGACTCAAATGGCAAGGAAATATATTGAATATCAAAGCATAAAGCTTTTAAATGTGTTTCTATTAGCCACAAGATTTGGCAAGGCATGCTTTATAGTGGTATTAAAAATAATTTTCATGCCAATTACCCTTTGAAATACAGAACGTTTTCTACCAAATTCTCATTCTTATTCCATTTGTTAATATGATTTTTAAAGCAACAGAACAGTCACCTTAAATCACTTTTGGAAATATGCTAGGTAAAAATAACAAAATTTTTAATAACTGAGGAAAATATAATAAAAGTAGAACCACACTGAGAAATGAGGCAAAAGGCTTTTCTCTTGTTCTAAATGCATGAATTAGAAAACATGGAAGTCAGATAATTAAGTCAAACACAGAGGCAATCCAGTATAAGTGCCTTGCTAAAAGACTCTTTTCTTAAATTTTTAGAACATACTGGTATATTTATATGTCCATCAATCACTATTCCAATTCCTTGCACAGATATAGCTACATAGATCTTTCAAATCTATATGAGCTTCGAGTAGCCATCTAACACTTGTTTTGAATTTGACCAAATAAAGGTAATAAAGTTGTTGAGAGGATAGACTATAACTTGTAAAATATTTATTATAGTTTTTTACATATGGTAACCAACTAAGGATTTTGGCTGTATTATTGTTATTTTAAGTTTAAACATTTCTTCAATCAGTAGTGCATGAATCCTCAATTCATGTGATTGACTAGTGAAAATAATATTTCATAATTTATGGTTGTTATTATGTGTCAGGCTTTAATTACTTTTTCTGTTATCTCATGTAACACTCACAACAACCATGTAAGGTAAGCTCTGTTATTTATACCATTCTTTCCATCTTTTAATTGAGCAAATTATAGCACAGAGATGTTACTTCCTTATAGTCACATAGTGAATAAGTAGCCAAACCTCAGATTTGGATCTAAACCATCTTATTTAAAAATGTTATGCTCTGGACTTCTAATCTGTATTGCCTCCTGCATTGTTGAACCTTACACCAGGGAAACACCAATGGCATTGAATTAGTATAAAAAATAGAAGCAGGGAGAGACATTTATTTAGATAACTGAACTAATCAGATCAGGTTTGCTGGTTGGGATATTATCAATATTTAAAAAGATAAATTAGTCTTTAAATACTATTATTGAAAAGGCAAATAACAAAAACAGATGTTCCATATTAGCATCTGTTCTTCCCAAATTTGAACTATTTCTTCAAACTAAGACAGTATTGCTCTCCAAACTTCCAAAATGTTCTAGGACCAATTTTCATAAATCTACATTTCTAGTGGTTCCTTAAAATTATCAACTTAAAGGTCTCTTCAGCATTCTGGGTGCCCTTTCTATTTCTATATTCTCCTATTCCTTCTCAAATCATTTCATTAATTTTCTAGAACTTCCAGTCACTTATAAGGAAGGTCATGTTTTTAGTATTATA
This sequence comes from Carlito syrichta, assembly GCF_000164805.1. Taxonomy (NCBI): domain Eukaryota; kingdom Metazoa; phylum Chordata; class Mammalia; order Primates; family Tarsiidae; genus Carlito; species Carlito syrichta. The sequence goes on along the minus strand of NW_007258489.1, from coordinate 213,914 downwards.
AGAGGATTGAGGGTTTACTGGAAAAAAAATGCTCTACTAAATAGGACAGTAGTAGCATCAATCAGGAAAAAAATGCACTTCATTGGAATAAGACAATTAGTTTTTTTCTACCATACAAAACCACTGTGAGTTTGAAGTGTGGTAGTCTTAAAATACATCGAAAAATTATTAAACAACTTTCCCTCCAAAAGTGGAGCTTAATCTCCCCTCCCTTTGAGCATAGACTGAACTTAGTGACCCACTTGTAATAAATAGAATGTGTAAAAATGAAAACATGTGACTTTTTGAGGCTATATCATAAAAGACACTCAGATTCCTTTTTGTGCTTATTCTATCACTGTTTCCCTCCATCTCTTCTCCCTTCCTTCCCTTCTCTCCTCTTCTCTTCTTTCCCTCTTTCTTTCATACCTTGCTCTGAAGAAAGATAGTTACCATGTAGTTAGCGCTACATGAGAACACTCAGGTAGACCTATGGAAAAGGACCCCATTATGAAAACTATGACTTCTTTAACAGTCATGTGAAGGAGCCATCTAGGAAGCAGATCCTCCAGGGCCACTCTACACATGAGAGACCCTGAAATGAAATCCACACGGATGAGTCACTCCCAAATTCCCATACCACAGAAACTGAGATAATAGCTAATATTTTTAAATTGCTAAATCTGGAGATAATTTGTTATTCAACAATAAATAACAAGTACAGGCCAGTTATTAATAGTCTCTGAGTCATGCAATAAAATTGACTAGCCAAAATACTGAAAGAGGAATATTTTCCAAGTGATATGCAAAATTTTAAAAAAACACCCAAAAGACAAGTCTTTTCAATATCTACATCCCCCGTTATCTGTGTGTTCCTTTCTATATTAAAGTTATCACTTTCTTTATATTGTATTTATTATCTATCTAATTGATCTCGGTCCTAGGTAAATGGATAACTAAACCAGGGACACAGATATAATCACCCTATAGCTCTATATATCCTGATTAGGGAAACCTAGTTTTTTAAAACCACTAATTTGGAAAAATGCTTTCTCATAGATAATGATGTGTGAGATTTTCCAGTTGTTTCAGAAAACAATTAGAGAATATGCATTGATTAGTACAAACCACGACAATAACACTGGAAAAATAATGGAAAAGGTCAGGTCCTGGTTATATTGTGAACATCATTATCTTCATATACAAATAAAAATGTGCATAACAAAAGGAAACCAAATTTAGTATTATTATGAAATTAGAAAATTTATAAATGAGAAACAGTTTATTTTCAAGTAATCCTTTTGTAAACAGGATTTCAAAACACAATTAAAAATATTTGGAGGAGCTGTAGCTATATTGAATAGTTTCTATATGGTGCATTAAAATATAATAAAGTTTATTGTATATAGTTATTAAACAACTGTTTGATATACATTTGTAACAAATTTTCAGTAAAATAAGATAAAGCAAAATAAGCCATTTCCCCCAATCTTTTATGTGAATAAGCCTTAGCCTTCTGTAAGAAGAACCACTACAGATGCATTTCAGTCCATTTAAAGACAAGGGTGGAATTGTAAAAAAAGAGGTAAGGCAAAAACTGAGAAGCAACCTCTGTTTTAGTCCTGGTTCTGTCAACAACCAGACTTACTTATACTATTATTCTTTTGGTAACTACTGTGTTTGAGTAACAAGAAAAAGATAGAAGACATGGAAATGATATTTATCTACTAACAGAAAAATTGCAGGCTAATAATCCCCTTTTCTCTTTTCATTTTTAAGCCATTAGATATAGAAGCTCAACACAGTTAAATACAGGAGTTCAAAAGGAATATTTTACAAAAGAACTTACAACTAAAACACCTGATGGCATGCTAAAGGAAGAAAGGTAGGAAGGAAGAAAGAAAATAAAGAAAGAGAGAAAAAGAAAAGAAAGAAAAAAGAAAGAGACGAGAAAAAGAGTTGCTTTTCAACTACTCAGTGAGAAGCAAATCTGACAAAAGTGTACTGAATTGAGTATTAAAATGGTCCTGGCACTTTATTGAGTGTTAAGCATTCAAGGATTAATTATATATTGTTCATGCATGCTTGTGTAGCTTCTTCGTCTAGTATGGAAGAGCAAGCATGTAAATGATAACAAAGAAATAAAATATAAAGTGGAACTGTGTACTGGGGAAAATAAGAGGAATAAAAATCTTCATTTGGATAAGTCAGAGCATTTCACAAAGATGAGGATACTTAGACTTTCCCTTCAAGAATCAGCAAAAAAATATTCACAGGTAAAGAATATGGGCAGTGAATCAGTTTGGAATGAAAAGCATGTGCAAAGACATAGATATATAGAAAAGAATATGGTATTTAGAAAAATGCAAGTTTGAAATGGGTATAGGATAGAGCATCTATCGTGGGGATACTTGGAAAAAAGAGGGGTTTATTATGTGTAGTCTGGGGAAATGCAAATAATGGTTTATTTTATTTTATTTTATTTTATTTTTAAAGAAAACAGTCACATGAGTATGGTAGAGAGCACTTGCTTATCTAAAAGGTAACTAGTTGTATGCTGGCACACTTTAGATGATGGCTATCAATTAAAAATGCAGTCCTGCTTTTACTTCATTTTTTCATTTATTACAAGGTAAAAGAAACATATTTTATATACTTATTTAATTTTGAACAAGTTAATTTTATCAGACACTGTGCCAGAATTTTCACCTAAGATTTCATTAGTCATGTTATTATTTTTTCTGAAGTGGATGGTCAATGTGAACATATTTCTGTTATGTAATAATATTCCTAACTTATTTTATTTATTTACTTGTTTATATTTTATTTTAAAGATATGGGGTACAATACAGGATTAGGTATACAAGTGGTCATTGTACAGGTCAAGTTTGGGCCTCCCTTTAGTCCCCACTTTGCCTGGTATGAGATCAGGTACCCTTGTTGATGTTGTGCCCCCGGAAACCCAGCAGTATCCTGCTACTGCCAATCCTTTTCTTATAGTATTATGGCACATGTTTAGGGTCTGCTTATGTGTGAGAACATGTGGCACTCTGTTCTTTGTTTCTGTGATAGATCACTGAGAATTACAGACTCTAAATTCATCCAAGTTGCTGCGAAGTCCATTTATTTGTCCTTTACGACTGTGATATATTCCTTTGTGTACATGTACTACATTTTAAAAAATACAATTTAGATATTTAATAATAACTAGCCACCTCTTCAGGAAGTGTTTTTGGAAAGCTATGCTAGCTTCCTTAAATTTATATTTGTTTTTAATTGTTATTTTATTTCAAGCAGAAATATATCATCTCCTTGTTTAACATTATTAGGAATGAGTTACATGAAAAAGATGGTGGAGTAGGAAATACCAGAATTTATAGCTCCATAAAAACAAAAATTAGGCTGAGCATGGTGGCTCAAGCCTGTAATCCCAACACTTTGGGAGGCCGAGGCAAAAGGATGGCCTAAGCCCAGGTATTCGGGACCAGCCTGGGCAACATGGTGAGACCTCGTCTCTACAATAAATCAAAAAACAAAATTATCCAGGAATGATAATTCGCACCTGTAATTCCAGCTACTGGGAGGGCTAAGGCAGAAGGATTACCTGACCCCAGGAGATGGAGGTTGTGGTGGCTGTGAGCCTGCCACTGTACTCCAGCGTGGGTGACAGAGTGAGACTCAACTCCAAAAAAGAAAAAAAAACTCAACAATTAGACAGTTATGTATGAATGCAAATAGTCCTGGGAAGGCTCAAGTGATCAACTAGTAACATATAGCAACATGAATAAAGAATAACCACACAGAAAAAGGAAGCCAACATACTTGACTCTTCTTGAGACAGCCAGGAACAAAGCAGAGGGTGAAGGCTACAAGTATCAGTCACTCAGTAGGTGCTGTCATGGTCCCCAGTGGTCTATACTGCAGAAGACTCTGATAGCCTTTGCCAGGAAAAATCTCAACATGTCCTTCAGCAGCAGGTGATTCCCTGCAGCTTTCACAGTGGAGGTCCAATTAGTGATCATTGCCACAGTCCACAAAGTCCTGTTCTGCAGAGGAAATTAGTACCTTTGACACTGATGTAAACAACGTCCATCATAATTCCAGTTACCACAGAGAAAGAGGCATTAAAAATTTAAACATAGGAACTAAGCCCATAAAATTCCTAGAAGAAAATGTGGGAGAAAAGTTATTTGACATTGGCCTTGGCAACGATTCTTTTGGCTAGGATCTCAAAAGCACAGACAACAAAAGCAAAATAAACAAGTGGGATTATATCTAACTAAAAATTTCTGCACAACAAAGAAAATAATACACAAAATGGAATGGCAATCTATGGAAAGGGAAAATATTTGCATGCCATATATCCAATTAGGGAGTAATATCCAAAATATATAAGAAACTTCATGCAACTCAATTGCAAAAAACAAATAACCCGATTTAAAAATGAGAGAAGCAAGTCACCATGGCTTGCACTATTAATCTCAGTTGCTTGGGAGGCTGAAGTGGGAGATTGCTTGAGACTAAGAGTTTGAGACCAACCTAAACAATACAGAAGGACTTCCCAACTCCAAGAAAAATTTTAAAAAATAGCCAGCATAATGGTGCCTACCTGTAGTCACAGCTATTTTTACTCTATCCTGGAAAACAGAACAAGACCCTGTCAAAAGGAAAAAAAAAGGACGTGGAGGAAGACAGAAGACCTGAAAGGAAATGTTTCCCATTTTTCCAAAGAAAACAGACACCAAGAGGTATATGATGAATCTCATTAATCATTAAGGAAATTAAAATCAAATTCACAATAACATTACAGCTCATACCTGTTAGGATAGCTATTATCAAAAAGTCAGATAATACAAAGTGTTGGTAAAGATGAGGATAAAAAAGAAACTTTACACACACTGTTGATGGAAATATAAATTGGTAAAGTCACTACAGGAAAAAATATGGAGGGTTTTAATAAAATTTTAAAAATAAAAATAGGGCTACTATATGACTCAGCAATCCTTCTTTTGAGAATACACCCAAAGGAAATAAAATCACCACCTTTTAAAGGTACCTTCGCTCCCACATTCATTGCAGCATTATTCACAATAGGCAAGATATGAAAAGTACCTAAGTGTGTGGATAGATTAATGATAAAAAAAAAGTTAGATATTATATATATTATAATTATATATATTCAGTAGAATATTATTGAGTCTTACAAACGAAGGAAATTTTGTCATTTGAGATAACATGAATAAAAAGTCAAGATTTCATGGCCAGAGAAATAAAACAGATTCAGAAAATAAAATACTGCATGATCTCATTTACATGTAAAATTTTTTAAAAGTCAAACTTGCAGTAATACAGAGTAGAAGACTAGCTATCAAAAACTGAAGTGGAGGTAGAAGAGACCCAGAGATGTTGGTCAAATACTACAAACTTTCAATTGTAAGATGAATTAAGTTCTTGAGATCTAATGTACAACATGGTGACTACAGTTAATAATGGATTTCATACCTGAAATTTACTCTCAGAGTAGATTTCTGAGAGTAAATTTCAAGTGTTCCCACAACAGAAAAAAAAGGTATCAAAATGTATATGTGAGGTGATAGATAGGTTAACTTGATTGTGGTGATCATTTCACAACATATATGTATATCAAAACATCACACATTTAATATGTACAATTTTTCTCTGCCAGTCATAAATAAAGCTAAAAATAATGGCAATGTCCATAAATAAAGTTTTATCAAAAAAAAAAAAAATCACTAGGAATGACCCATGTAAATGCACTTTAATACTGTGATTCAATTTGAGTAATAAAACTTCTATAATGGCAAACCCAAGATAGTATTGTCATTATTATCATTTAATAATTTCAAAGTAATCTGTAAATTCTTAGAGATATAAATTAAATAAGGAGGACTTCCATTTTTAGTTTTAAAGTAAATGACCTGATTATGTAATGTGCATGGTTGATGATTTACAAAGAGGAAATGAAAAAATCTTTTCTAAAGAGAAAGATTAGTATTGGAATGGAGATGTGACCAAACATGGAAAATATTTAAATACAATTTTAGAAACCACACAGTAAACCAAGATGTGAAAAGAAATAAAAAATACACATCAAAATATCAAACAAGTGTTAATTTTAGAGTTGTGGAGCAGGGTGGGGACTAAAATTTGGGGAAAGTGAAAGCTGCAGTTCCATGTTTAGTTTAATTACTAGCAATATTGTTATTTGTAAAAGCTCCAGCTGTGAAGTTTTTGTAAAGGCCTTAAGCAAACAAGTTCATTTCTCGTTTTTCTTTTAAAAGGAAATAATAGTTTTACAAGCCTGAGAGAAGATAATTAAAGTCAGTGAAGAAATTAAAAATGAGAAAATATTAGGGTTGTAAGAATTCTTTCCCAAAAAAGCCAGAGGCCTGGAAACGAAGTGAAAAAAAATTAAGTTTAATTACACTGCAAACTTTACCCCTAATGGAGTTCTTTTCCAATCTATACTGAATAAATAAACTGTCATGTTTCTTATTATCAGGTGTTGGGGGACTTATATACAGATGATTAGTACAGCTCTGTAGAGATTGCATGCATCTGACAAATGACTGCTTGAGTCTCCATTTTATACTTTCTATACTTTCTATATAGTCAAAATTTTGAGGAATTATATATATATGTGTGTATATATTTTTTTTTTTGAGACAGAGTTTCACTGTGTCACCCACATTAAAGTGCAGTGGCACAATCTTGGCTCACCGGAGCCTCCTAAGCTCAAATGATCCTCCTGCTTCAGCCTCCCAAGTAGCTGGGACTAAAGGCACATACTATCATACCCAGCTAATTTATTTTTTATTTTTTTGTAGAGACAGGGTCTCACTTAGTTGCTCAGGCTGGTCTTGAACCCCTAGCCCTAAGTAATCTTCTTCCTCAGTCTCCCAAAGTTCTGGGGTTAAAGGAGTGAGCCACCACACCCAGCTGGAATCATCCAATTTATACAGTGGAGATTTTTTCACATGAATGTTCATTCTACCTCAGATAAAAAGTGTGTATTACTTTTTATCCCTTAACACAGCGGTTCCCAGCTGGCAGCAGGGACTGGTTTCGTGGAAGACAATTTTTCCACAGACTGGAGTGGAAGATGCAGGGAATGGCTTCAGGATGATTCAAGCAAATTACATTTATTGTACACTTTATTTATATTATTATTATATTGTAATATACAATGAAATAATTATACAACTCACCATAATGCAGATTTAGTGGGAGTCCTCAGCTTGTTTTCCTGCAACTAGATGGTCCCATCTGGATGTGATAGGAGACAGTAACACCCAAAGTGTGTTGCTTATATCCAGTCTACTCCATAATTTCTTTTTGGTTGCTGTCACTGCAGAAAACCCTGCTTCAGAAAGATAGGATGTTGGAATCAGAAGCAGGCTTTTCAGTGCTGATCTGATAGGAGGTGGAACTCAGGTGATAATGCCAGCAATGAGTGACTGTAAATACAGACAAAGCTTTACTCCTCACCTCCTGCTGTGCGGCCTATAAGGTTCTTAATAGGCCACAGTCTGATACTGGTCCATGGGGGTGAGTTGGGAACCCCTGCCTTAACAGATTTAACATGGGAACACATTGAATGCTAGCTTTTTAATCTACTCCTTAACACAAGCCTTCTTCCACTATAATATAAGGATCTTAGCCTTATCTAAAGAAGTTTACCCCATCTCTTTACAATTGTGAATAGACTTATACCTGCTTCATCATAGATGAAGGTTGAGCTCCTGTTATGCCGTTTGTGATCAGAATTGTTCCCTTCCCCAACATGCTTCTGTGTCGTCCAAGGTTCTCCACACATCCACAGGACCACTGATGAAACTACTGATTTTTTGTCTGATTTCATTCTCAAATGTACTTGTATAAGAATCTCTTGTTCAGTTTTCATAGTCTGCACAACATACACAACGATACAAAAATCATAATCCTCTATACCAGCAGTTCCCAAACATTTTGGCTTCAGGAACTGATTTGTGAGAGACAGTTTTTCCATGGGGAGAAAGGTGGTGGGAATTCATCAGGTACTGGATTCTCATAAGGAGTGCAAGCTACATCTGACGTTTGCAGTTCACAAGAGGACTCCAGCGCCTTAGAGAATCTAATGCCCTGGTGCTCCAGCAGAAGATGGAACTCTGGTCTCTGGCTGCTCACCTCCTGCTGTGTGCCGGGGAGAAGAGAGGAGGGTTGGGGACCTCTGCTCTGCATTTTCCAAATCAATGTCTCCTATATCTTCTCATTTTAAAATTGATCTTTATAGAGCTTTGGGATTTTCACAGAACACATATGGTTTTTGCTTACTTTTAAAACATTCAGAAATGTTAATTATCACTGATAAAAAAGCAGAATATTTGACTGAGCATTGAGTCTAAATAAATTCAATACTTCTAGTCTTTCCTGCATCTAGAAACAACTTTAAAAACTCCCTTTTCCAAAATATCTATGCTTTACTTCTTGCTTTATATTCCATCCTAATTCACCTGCATCTTTTTTCACTAAGGTTGATTGCCCTTCCTACAATTGTCATTCCCTTTGCCTCCTTTTTCCCCTTTATCTCAGCTATCTTATGTTTAATATCTCAATTTTTTGCTATTGTTTCATTAGCAGTTAAATTTGTCATTAAGGTGTGGATAACCAAAGAATGCACCTTCTAAAGCTATAAACAGAAGAGCCTTGTTTTCAGAAAAAAATAAAAACAGTAGCAACAACAAAAATAAACTAGCATGCTGGTCTTCTAAAAACTAATTTTAGAGCCCATTTTATTATTTACACTAATCGGGAAGATAGGAAACTAGTATACAGAAACTTTTGGAAAGACTGTCACTAGCCAAAGATGACAGATAATGCTATTCAAGAAAGGAAAACACTACAGTGCGCCCATTAGTAGACATTGTTACCACATAAGAAAGAAATTAAAATAATAATAATAATAATTAACTACTGATGTCACACTTATGTGCTGCTATTGTTAGTTTTTAAAGGGTCCCCCTTTTTTCAGTTAGGATTTAGTTCATAAATGGTTCTGTTAGGGATTCACATTTAATTCATAATCTTGGGTTCATTGAATTGGTTTAGGATGCGGATTCATGCTACAAAAATTAGTACGTTGAAAGAATTCTCTTCATTTTAGATTTGTTGCCAACTATAGGTACTGGCCTTCCATTTCTTTTTTTTTTTTTTTGAGTTGGAGTCTCACTTGGTCGCCCAGACTGGAGTGCAGTGACCGCTTCCGGCCACCGCAGCCTTGACCTGCTGGACTCCGGTGATCCTTCCGCTTCAGCTTTCCAAGTAGCTGGAATTACAGGCATGTGCTACCATGCCCGGCTGATTTTTTGATTTATTGTAGAGATGAGGTCTCGCCACCCAGGCGGGTCTCGAACCCGCGGGCTCAGGCAATCCACTCACCTCAGCCTCCCAAAGGCGCGGGATTACAGGCTAAGCCACGGAGCCCGGCTCCATTTCTATTGTTTACTCATAGCGTTAACTAGTTCTTAAGAAGTATTTCTTTTTTCTACTTTAGGACATTATTTCAAAGGTTCTAAATTTAAGAATTCAGGATCAAACAGCTGGGAGTATTGTACTTCATAAGTCAGTTTTTTTCATTGAATGAATGTACACAAATGTCAGCATAAACTTATTGGATTTTTCTTTACTGAACATATTCCACATTCGATATTCTATATTGCGATTTCAGACTTTAACTTATTTCCAGATACTTTGGCTGAATATAAATTGTACAAATACATGACTCTATTTGGAATTCAAGTCAAATCCTATCTTTGTTCTTTACTGGCTTCATGAACTTATATATCTATTCAACTTCTTTATGACCCAATTTCTTTATCTTCGGTAAAATGAAGATACTGATAGTGCTTACTTCATGAGGTGAAGATTCAATGAACCTTATTAATATTAATTACACAAAACTGTTCCTGGTATACAGCAGGTATGTTATAGATGTCAAAGATTAACTATTTAATTAAGAATTAATTATATATAAAACAGATCTAAATCTATGTTTATTATTAGTGTTGGAAAACTTTTTCATAAAGTATCCGAGTAAATATTTTAGTCGTTGGGAACCATATGATTTCTTTACAGCAAGTACTGAACTCTGTTATTAGAGCAGGAAAGCATCCATAGATAATACATTAATAAATGCACATGGTTGTGTTCCAATAAAACTCTACAAAAACAGGTAGTGGATCATATTTAGCCTCCTGGCTGTTCTTTGCCCACTCTGGTTGCTACACTTAAAAACCACATGCAATGACTAATGATTTTATGAAAATCACTATATACAACCTTAAAATTGGCAAATTTTTTTTAGGTAAAATATTTAAGACACCCAAGTAGGTATCTTTGCCTACAGTCTCCATATGACTTATCAAATTTTTCATGTTGAAAATGTATAGTTTTCTCAGCAAAAGATATGTCAACATGTACAATATAATCTGTGTAAAAGTGAAACAATGTTTCATAGCAATTTGTTCATTGTTTATTGATTGTATATTATATTATCTATTAGCATTCCTTAGGTTTACTGAACACATGAAAAATTAGCACAGTGAAACAATACAAATGTACATTTTCTACTTTGGTGGCTCATTTTATCTCTCCTTTTGTGTACAAATAGACTTTTTTTTTTTAAGATAGGTCAGAGGAAAGTGAAACTAAAGGAGAGTTAGAGAGAATCAAATGCTTATTATCAGTACTACAAGCAAATACTAAGAAATTATAAGGAAAAATTTGTTTAGGTACAATAAATATATGTCATTAACCTGAGCCAGATCCTGCATAACTTACCAAAATACAAAAATCATAACAAAGTACCAAGTGATGATTTATCAACGCTTGAGAATTTATGATGGAAGTCTGAAGGATTAATTTAACAGAGAATTTTTCTGGGACATGAAAACTGATGATTCTTAATATGAAAATATAAATGTTTCAAATAAGAATAGCAAGACTACAGCAGCTGCTAGCAAATATGAATAAATTTGTTGTGGCTTTATTTGGAAAAAAAGATTATATGTTCCATGTATTTGAACCAGTGGACTTTAATTTTACTTTTACTTCTATTGTACAATTTTCTATTTACTACCTTGAATCTATATTATGTATTCTAGGAGTAATACTTCCATACATACCAAATAAATCATAACTGCCTGGGATTCATTCTAGCTACAGGCACATACAAATTCTCTTTGTCTCTCTCTCTCTCTCTCTCTGACTCTCTCTCTCTCTCTCTCTCCCTCTCTTCTCTCTTCTTCTCTCTCTGTCTTTATCTCTCTCTCTCTCTTTCTCTCTCTATCTCTTTCACACACACACACACACACACACACACACACGTGCACACACACAGAGGCATAGAATGTTCAATCTACTTATTACGCATCCATAATATACATAACTGATTTTAAGATGAAAATTATACTCAAAATGACTTTTGTAATATTTGCTCTTAAATGCAGTGATATATGTCTGTTGAAATGTCTTGACTATTATCTAGGTTATTAACATATGACACATTGTTCATCAGCATTATATAAAGTCACAACAAAACTTTTGAGTGTATTACCAGATTTAATTGAAATGTAATGAGATAATGCATTGAAACATACTTTATAAAGAGTCATCACATTCATTATTATGCTTCACTTCTCTAGCATTGTATAGCACATGGCACAGACAGAAATGTTCACACCTTATTTTTTATTTAATGCCTAGTATAATTCCATTAAGAGATGTATGCATTCAGAAATTGAGAATCCCCTTAAATCAGTATTCTCTCTTCTTCTCTTTACGCTCTTCCACCTACCCAAGCTTTAGTTTTAGTGTGTCCATTATTTGTGGCTTTAATTGACTTTTTTTTTTTTTAGAGATGAAGTCTTGCTATGGTGCCTAGGCTGATCTTAAAGGACACAGTTAATTTTGTCCTGCTGTAAAGACATCAATGTATTGAAAGTCACTATAGAATAGAAGTAACTAATTCAGAGCACAATTTATGAAAACTGATAGAGCCAGATTCTAGTAACATGTCCATTCATAGCTGCATGTCTTTGTTTCCAGTTTCTTAACCTTTCTGAATTTTAGTTTCTACATTTGCTATAAAAAGGATAATAATACTTACTGATGTAATCTTTCTGAGGATTAAATTAATGTAGCTAAATGCACTGTCTTTATTGCATCATCATCATTTATCATGAAACTTCTAGCCAGAATGGCTGTAGGATGGGCATTACATAATGGAGTTAGATCTGAAGAGATACACAGCCACTGTTATTAGTAAATACCTGAAGGTTGTTGCAGTTGCAGACTATGAAAAGGAATTTAGAATGATAATGTAGAATTTCCCTACACACAATTGGCAGTACACACTGACTGTTTTGGTAAGCTGAAAGTGTCAATAAAGTATTGCTCATGAGTCTAGTATCATAGCATCTATGTCCTTGAATGCCAATCTATGATAACTGCTTACCTAAATATGCTATTCTTCCTTCTTGGTGTAGTGTTCTGGCTACATTTCGATTACTGCGGCCATGATGATAGAAATTATCTCAAGGTAAGTGGAGGGATAATTTTTAAAAGGCTATTGATGTTATTCGAAAGGATTTCGATCTCAACTAAGTTAATGAGGGTGCAGTAAACTACTTTAAACTGATGAATGACCAGATGGAATAAAATTTTTGAATCATTACTCTAGCAGAAGTGTGGAAGATAGGCCAGAGTGTGGAGTGCAGAAAGGAAGGGACTATGTCAGCCATCTGTGCAAAATACTAAGTTTGAAAGAAATGTTTATTTTTGTAATAAATGTTATTTTTAGAGCAGTTTTAGAGTCATAGCAAAATTGAGACGAAGGTACAGAATTTTTCTTTATAGCACTTGCCTCCAGTCATGCATAACCTCCCCCATTATCAACATCCCCTACCAGAGTGGCACATTTGTTGCAATCGATGAAACCATATGACCCTTTTCATTCAGAGTCTATGGTTTACTTTAGGGTTTATTCTTAGTGTTGTACATTTTATGGGTGTGGACAAATGTATAATGACATAAACCACCCTTATAGTATCATACAGAGTAAGTCACCCTATAATCCTCTGTGTTCTGCTTATTCATTGTTTCCTTTCCTTCATTCCCTAGCAATCACTGTCCTTTTACTATTTCCAGAGTTTTGTCTTTTCTACAGTGTCAGAATAGATGGACTCAAACAGTATGTAGTCTTTTCAGATTGACTTCCTTTACTAAGTAATATGTTTAAGTTTCCTTCATGTATTTTCATGGTTGAAGGCTCATTTCTTTTTAGTGCTGAGTAACATTCCATTGTCTGGATATACCACATTGTGTTTATCCATTCACTTGCTAAGAGGCATTTTACTTCTGTTTTTTGACAACTGTGAATAAAAAAACCTGCTATAATGATCCATATATAGGGTTTTTTGTGGACATACCAACTATGTTTTATGACAGCAGATCATTTTAGCCTCATACCGCCATTTTCCTCACCTTTTTTTCAGAATTAAGATGTACTCAAGAGTCTGACTTCATTTTTGATGTTTGATTTCTGACAGCTTTCAAGTCTCATCCTTCCCCTTTTGCCATATCTGGGTCAATGGATAATAATGACTGTACACTTTTTCATGAGATTTCTACATTGGGAAATTCAAAGCATGCATACCCTTGCCCTTGATTAGATGATGAAGTGAAACTGGAAACAGATGTTTCACCATATACAAAATGAATTATAGATGCAAAGGGAAAATGAAAAATTATATTTTAAAAAACCTAGAAGAAAGCATAGGAGATAATCTTTGTAAAATTGAGTTGGTTGATCCATGAAAAAGCTTAATCCATGAAAAAATAGATAAAGTAGACTTTATTAAAATCAAAAATATTTTCTCTTCAAATGGCCCCATTAAAAGAATATATTAAAAACTGCAAAGAAAAATTTTGCAAAACACATATCTGATATAAGGCTTGTATCCTAAATTCACAAAAATCTCTTAAAATTCTAATCATAGCATAAAAACCTAATTAATTCAAACATGATAGCTCAATTAAAAGGGAAAAAATTCTTAGCACTTAGCACATTTTATCAAAGAATATAAGTAGATAGAAACTAGGTATATGGAAAGGTATTCAAAATCTTTTTCATCATAAAATTGCAAATTAAAACAGCAATTAAATAAACTAGGCAATTATTAGAATGACCATACCTCAAAAGATTGACAAGTCCGTCTCTGGAAACAATGTTAAAGCAAGATGAGCTCTTGTTTTTTGCTAGTGAAAGTGTAAAATGGTGCAGTTGCTTTGAAAGACTGTTTGGTAGTTTCTTATAAAGAAAGCATTGTCTTACAATATAATCCAGCAACCATGTTCCCAAGTACTTTTCCAAGTAACTGAAAGCTTATTTCCATGAAAAGTCTAGCAGATAAATTTTTATAATAGCTTTATTCATAGTAACCAAAAAGTGAGAGCAACTATATGACTTTCAGTATGCGAATGGATAAACAAATTGTAGTACAATAAAATACTATTCAGTGACAAAAATGGATGAGTTTTCAAGTCATGTGCAGGCATTAATGAATCTTAGCTGCATACTAGTAAATGAAAGAAGCCAATCTGCAAAGGTTTCATGCTGTATGACATTGTTTATATGATACTAAGGAAATGAGAAAACTCTATCATCAGTAAATAAATTAGAGGTTGCCTATGTTTCAGATTGAAAGGTGGTTGAATATAATGGTGAACACATGAGACTATGCATTTGTCAAAATTCAGGTAATTTTACATCCTAAGGATTCAACTTTAATATATGCTAATTTTAAAAAATTAAGTGATTCAGGAATATCATGATGTCATGCAAATGTGAAAAAATATAATCTAACTTTTTAATAAGTATATTAAAAAATTTGCTAAAATGAATGGGTGAAAAAGGAAAGTAAGGATAAATACATAGATCGAGGTAACTTAAGAATTGGAAATAAACCCTTATGTTTAAGATCTATTTATTTTCAAGGGTGCAAAAATAATTCATGGAGGAGAATGATCTTTTAAGTAGTAATGCAGAGACAACTGAATATTTATATCCATGAAAAAGAATCACACTGTTTATAAAAATTAACAAAAAACACAATAAACCAATATGAAAGTTAAAATTATAAAATAATTTAAAAAGAAGTTGTAAGACTGAATTTTCGTGACCTAGGGTCAGACAAAACTTTCAAAGATATTACACTAAAAACACAAGAATAAAGAAAAATACACAGAGAAATTTGACTTCAACAAAATTAAAACCATTGTACTTAAAAGGACATCATCAGGGAATAAAAGCACAACACAGAGAATGGGATACAATTTTTAAAGATCATAGATAAGGACTTGTATCTAGAATATTTAATGATTTTTACAACTCAATATTAAAAAGACCATAAGGCAAAGTATATGAATATAACTGGCATACAAATGGCTAATAAACACATGACTTATGCTCAACATCAATGGCCATTTGGGAAATGCAATTCAACACAACAAATAAGATATGACTTCATAAGCACTAAGATGACTACAATTAAAATAAAAGACCAGGCAGTTTCTCTCGCCCATGCCAACTCTGGCATGTCTATCACTTCTTCTTCCTTCTTTTTTTTTGAGTTGGAGTCTCACCCTATCGCCCAGACTGGAGTGCAGTGACCGCTCCCGGGCAACGCAGCCTCCACCTGCTGGGCTCCGGCGATCCTTCCGCCTCAGCCTTCCGAGTAGCTGGAACTACAGGCTAACGCTACCACGCCCGGCTAATTTTTTGGGGGGATTTATTGTAGAGATAAGGTCTCGCCTGCCCAGGCGGGTCTCGAACCCGTGGGCTCAGGCAATCCACTCACCTCAGCCTCCCAAAGGCGCGGGATTACAGGCTGAGCCACCGAGACGGCTTCTTCTTCCTTCTATAATAAACTTTGTTTGAAACTTTGCTGGCTGCTCTAAAAATTCATTTTAGAAACAAGCCAGAGAATCCATGAGTTTTGTGCTGCAACCCCACCAGCAACAGTCTCAGCTACTTTGGGAGAATTATTGAAGTTGAGGCTGCGATTAGCCATGATCATGCCACTGCACTCCAGCCTGGGCAACAGAGTGAGACTTCAACTCAATCAATCAATCAATCAATCAATCAATCAATAAAAAAGAAAAAAAGAAGCCTAGGGATTTGAGACCAGTTTGGGCAGCTTGGCAAGACCTTGTCTCTACAATAAAGAAAAAAACCGGACATGGTGGCGCACACCTACAGTTTCAGCTACTCGGGATGCATGAGGCAGAAGGATAACCTGAGCCCAGCAGGTCGAGGCTGCGGTGGCTATGAGTTGCCGCTACACTCCAGCCTGGGCGGCAGAGTGAGACTCTGACTCCAGAAAAAAAGCCCAACAAATAAAAACTGAAAATCAGCAGAAATTTTTTCTCTTACCTTCTCTCCCTTTCCCCATTAGGAATATTTCCATTGTCTTAAAGGTAGAATTATGTGAATGCCCACACATCTGCATAACTGAATCATTCTAAATTTGCCTGAGAATCACTGTAAAGAGATGTTGTTTATACAAAATTATGTATGTTGCTCTTCATTATCAATTTAAGAGACTTTAAAAGGTTGCTTAGGCGGGTGTGGTGGCTCACACCTGTAATCCCAGAAATTTTGGAAGTGAAGGTGAGAGGACTGCCTGAGCCCAGGCGTTTGAGACCAGCCTGGGCAACTTGGTGAGACCTCCTCTCTACAGTAAAATACAAAAATTAGCGTGCACCTGTGGTTCCAGCTACTTGGAAGACCTGAGACCAGCAGGTTGAGGCAACCTTGAGCATGCCACTGTATTCCAGCATTGGCCTCCCAAAGTACTGGGATTACTGGTGTGAGCCACCATGCCCAGCCTCATCTTTTATTGTGGTAAAAAACACAACAAAATTTCCCATCTTAACCATTCTCAAGTGTACAGTACAGTAATGTTAACTATATCCACATTGGAGTCTCCAGAGTGAGACTCAAACTCAAAAAAATAAAATAAGATAAAAGGTTGTTTGTTGTTAATTTTCACCTTATTCATCATATATGATATAATTCCTTTGGAGTAAGTTTTCAATAAATGCTAGTTATTACTATTATTATTATTGGAGAGGTGAAGTATCTAACAATATAAATAAATAAATAGATCATAATGTCTACTGACAAAGATGTGAGGCAATTGATTTATTGTGGAGATGAGGTCTCGCCAAGTTGCCCAGGCGGGTCTCAAACCCGCGGTCTCAGGCAATCCACTCACTTCTGCCTCCCAAAGTGCTGGGATTACAGGCTGAGCCACTAAGCCCGGCAATTGAAGCTCTCATATATTTCTAGTGAAAATATCAAATGTTGTAGACATTTGGAAAACAGCCTGGTAGTTTCTTGAAAGCTTAGACATAGAGGTATTTTACAACTCAGTGAATACACTCCTTTGTATGTATCTGGAAGTAACAAAAACATATATCAGCATAAAATCTTGTGCCCAAATATTCATTGCAACATCATACTTACTAGTCAAAAAGTTTAAACAACCTAAATGCCTATCAATTGATGAACAGATGCATGAAATGTAGTATATTCAGACAATGGACTACTAGTAAGCAATAAAAAATGAATTGCTTATATTTGCTGTAGATGAACCTTAAAATTATCACACAAAAATAAAGAAGACAGTTATAAAGGAACATATATTTATATTTATGATTTTATTTTTATAAAGTATGAGTATTGGAATTCTCTAACGTTACAAAAGTCTGAGAATATACTAAAATATCCATTGAATTGTATACTTTAAATGGATATATTGTATAGTATGTGAATTATATATTAATAAAGCTGGTAAAAATAAATTATAATAGCTTATATACTCCATATTCCTCTTGGTATAGATATTGAATCTAAATAATATAGCTTTCAATGATACAGTTAATTCTCCATCTTGCTTCAAAAGTAAACCTGTTCAAGTGTTCTATACACTAAAATCATTCTCATAAAATATTTTTCACTGGAACATATGTTTATTAATGAGCTGAAATTAAAAGGAGATTATGACTGAAAAATCATCTAAAAAAAAGGGAGAGAAAGCATAGCTTCAGTAACCACCTCTTCATAATTTTCTTATGTTTAAAGGTACGCAAAGAAACCATTATCTATAGAATAGAAACTGATTTTGGAACTTCATCGGAAAAGGAGTACATTATGAAACATACCTCAGTAAAATAGGAAAAGCCAGGTGGAATGTCTCACTGCATCCCAGTGATAACAACAGTGATAATTAATTACATGTGCAGTGTTCAGTGTTTTCCTTCCTGACAAGACAGCAGCAACACTATTATACCTTGCAGAGAGAAATTAAGGCCAAGAGAGCTCACCCTTCCCTTGAACTACCTCTCTAATGTGTCATGTGTAGGCTGTGCTGTCTGTAATGAGCACAACCAGAAAACGGCAAGTCTTTGGTATGAACAAAATACAGCATATAAACAAAATATGTTAAAAGATTGCCACAATCTCGGAATTTTGAACAAGTATTTCTTTCCTAGGGAGACTATGTTATGTTATTTGACTGTGGACTTTTACCTTGAATTGTTTGAGATTTTGTATACTAGAAATGGCATTGCTGCACATTTCCAGGCTTTTGAAACATTCTGTTTAGTAGATAAAATAAAACTGAAATAATTTTATAGCAGAATATTTGAAATCAAATTCCTTAGATCTGTATCATTTTGAATAGCAAAATGATTCTAAATCACTTTTAAAAGAGCAGGAAACTAAATTTGTAAATTGTAGCTTTAAAGTTTCTAATAGTAATTATTATTAACACAAACTCTCTTTTTCCTATTACTGACATAATGTAGTTCTAAATGTGAGTACAATAGGTTAAAATAAGTAATTCTTATTTTATATTCTTGTTTTGTGATTTGTTACCTCTTAAAGCTCAGATATAGCCTTTGTGAGTTTTGGTTATTAATTTGGATATCATGCAGCAACATCTAATTTGTAGGGCTATCCTGAGGATAAAGAGGGATATAAGTTTGAAAACTGTGATTTTTCCATGAAATAAAAACTATTATTTTGGTGTTCATGCACAAGCATGCTTAAAAGCAAAATTGGCAAAGTAAGATATTAATTACAAATTGGCTAAATCAAATATAAGTATTCTTTAAAAGATTGCATTGATGAGAGCATTACTATTGTCCTGTTAGATGATGATGATGACATTTACTCTGGGATTTGGCAAGAACCAGGACGTTAACAATTATATATCAAGTTGTTTATTTTGGGCACCCATTTTTCTCTCTTATTACTTTCTATCCATTAGACTGTGCTACTGAAGGAAATCATTCAAGGATGTCAGCTGTGCTTTTATTGCTCACCTAAGCCAGATGTTATTCTGGTCCATCTGTTCACACATTCTCTACCACAATATGAAGAACAACTGGGGGCTGTGAGGTGACACAGTAATTAACCTTGTAAATGGCATTAGTATCACAAATGAAACCAACACTGGGTTTTGTGACTTTAGTCAATTAGCAGCAATTAATCTCAGTTGTTTTGCATAATCTCCCCTTAATATTTTATAATTTGTTTAATGGTGGATGGTGTAAAATCATTGTGCTTTATTCCACTGTTCTTGATGTTTCGGTTATCCTCTCTATTATAATGTGTTTTGCAAATACCGTTCCTTAAGTTTGAAAAATATTGTCTTTACTCTCTTATGAAATACAAATTTGTTTAAAAAACCATAATAATTGCTTCACATCCTTTGAATAATCGTTATAAATAGTTTATTACTGCCTTATGGCATTTGAGCCCTTTTTAATCTCATCAATAAGTCTCTTTGAAAGTATCCTAGAACAATATTTAAGAGAAAAGATTTTAGTTTATAGATGTGATAAATTGTATAACTGAAATAAAGACTGATACATTTAAAGAGCACATTGAACAAAGAAGAAGAGAGAATTAGGGAATGATAAGTAGTGAATTTGAATTTGAATTACTGAAGTGAGTTTGAAAATTCACGCAATAAAATATGTGACAAAAGAAGCATTTAAATAAATTATGAAAACAACCAAAACAAAGGAAAAAAGGGGGGGGAACTTTCTGACAAGCAGACCCATATTAAGAGAAGTGTTTAAAGATATTCTTCATACTGAATGAGACACGTCTCGTATATGTATAAATGGAATGAGTTAAAACATATACATCTTTGAAAAAAATTAATGTATAATTCTAAAATTTTAATGAAAGACAATTTACTTACAGGTGCAACAAGCTCAAACAGTTTAAATACAAAGAAAGGGCCAGGTGCAGTGGCTTACGCCTATAATCCCAGCACTTTGGGAAGCCGAAGTGAGAGGGTTGCCTGAGACCACGGGTTCTATACCAGCCCCGGCAACTTGCCAAGATCTCATCTCTACAATAAATAAAAAAATTAGCGGGCATGGTGTTGTTCGCCTGTAGTTCCAGCTACTTGGAAGGCTGAGGCAGAAGAATTGCCTGAGTCCAGCCGGTCAAGGCTACAGTGGCCCTCAGTGTGCCACAGCACTCCAGCCTGGGCAACAGAGTGAGACTTCAATTCAAAACATAACAATAAATCTGGGCTTGGTGGCTCAGCTGAGGTGAGTGGATTGCCTGAGCCCACAGGTTCGAGACCCGCCTGGGCAGCGAGACCTCATCTCTACAATAAATCAAAAAATCAGCTGGGCGTGGTAACACATGTCTGTAATTCTGGCTACTCGGAAGGCTGAGGCGGAAGGATCGATGGAGCCCAGCAGGTCGAGGTTGCGGTGGCTGGGAGCGGCCACTGCACTCCAGTCTGGGCGACTGAGTGAGACTCCAACTCAAAAAAAAATAATAAAATAACAATAATAAAAAAATAAATAAATACAAAGAAAATGACATAGGCATATTAGAGTCAAACTGCTAAAAGAAAAAAACTTGAGAAAATCTTAAAACGTCAGAGTGAAAAAGACATTACATATAGAGAAACAAATCTACAAATGATTGTTGCTTTCACAAGAAACAACAGAAGACCAAATGTAGTAAAATATCAATTTTAAGAGCTGAAAGAAAAATCAGATGTCTATAAATTTATTATTGGAACTAGTATAATATTTATATTAAATATTTAAAATATGTTGATAATTTGTAAGTATTTTTCAAAAATAATTAAGGTAAAATAAAGACATTCTCAAAAAAAATAGTGAGAGAATTAATTTTCACCAGACACGCACTGCAAAGCTTCTAAAAACGTCATTAAATTTGAAAATAATTTCTTTAAAAGAATACTAATGGTTGGAAGCAAATTTATGGTAATATTTGGAGTTATAGCATGCATAAAAGTAAATATAAAACAATACTGATCGTTTTAGGAATAAAAGAACATTGATTGTTAAACAAAAATAAAGATAATATAGTAAGGGTTATGTATACTATGCAGAAAAGTAAAATATAAGACCAGAGAACAAGATATGAGAATAATATGTAATATACTGCTGTGAGATATTGATACTTTTCATGAAATAGTATATTATTTGAAAACAGAATAATAGCTGGTCACAGTGGCTCATGCCTGTAATTCCAGCACTCTGGGAAGCGAAGGTGAGAGGATTGCCTGAGCCCAGGGATTCAAAACCAGCCCGGGCAACTTGATGAGACCTTATATCTACAATAAATCAAAAAACAATTAGCTAGGTGTGGTGGCACATGCCTGTGGTTCCAGTCACTTGGAAGACTGAAGCAGAAGAATCACTTGAGTCCAGCAGGTCAAGGACGCGGTGGCCATGAGCCTGCCACAGCATTCCAGCCAGGGCAACAGAATGAGACTCCAACTCAAAAAAAAAAAAGGAAAGAAAAGAAAACAAAATAAGATAATCTAAAGATGCACATTATTAACATTAGAGCAATCACTAAAAATGACAAAATAAATATAGTGGATAAAGGATAATATGAAATACTAACAATGCAAAATTCACAAGCCTGAAGTTAGAAAAAAAGGTACATGGTGATTTCTGAAAGAATTAGAAATTGACCTTCCATATGACCAGCAATCTCTCTATTAGGAATATACCTAGAGGAACTCAAATCATTCTGCAAGAAAGATACCTGCACACTCATGTTTATTGCAGCACTATTCACAATAGCAAAAACATGGAAACAACCATACTGCCCATTGAAACCGGACTGTATAAAAAAATGTGGTACATATACACAATTGACTATTATGTAGCCATAAAGAAGAACAAGCATATGGACTTTACAACAACTTAGACTTTTTTAGAGTCTATCATACTCAATGATCTATCACAGAAACAAAGAACAGAGTGCCATATGTTCTCACTCATGAGCAGATCTTGAATAATTATAATATTTTAAGAAAGGGATTGGCAGTAGTGGGAAACTGCTGGGGAAGGGGGCAACACACCTCATCAACAATGGTACGTACATAATGAACCTACATAATGAACCTAACCCTGAATTGTACCCCACATCCTTAAAATTAAAAATTAAAAAAAGGTTGGGAGCGGTGGTTCAGCCTATAATCCCAGCACCTGGGGAGGCCGAGGCAAGAGGATTGCCTGAGCCCGGGGGGTTGAGATCAGCCTGGGCAACTTGGTGAGACCTCATCTCTACAATAAATCACAAAAACTAGCTAGGCATGGTGGCGTGTGTCTGTAGTTCCAGCTACTTGGAAGGCTGAGGCGAAAAGATCGCCTAAACCTAGAAGGTAGAGGCTGCAGTGGCCATGAGCTGTGCCACTGCACTCCAGCTGGACGACAAGAGTGAGATTCCCACTCAAAAATAAATAATAATAATAATAATAAAAATAATTTTAAAAAGAAGAAGAAAGGTACGGAGAAACAAAATAGTTAATGCCAAATACTTTAAACTTTAAACAATAATTGAATTAATATTCTATGTAAATGCTAGTTAATTCCAGTTGTGCAGTAAAACTAGTCCCAACTTCATGTTCTTTATAAAAACAACACTTCAAATATAAAGATAAGTATTGTGAAAATAAATGTGCAGGAAAAGATATAATTGCAAGCCCTAAATATAAAATAGATAGGCTGGCTATAATAATATCATAAAATGTAGATTTCAATACAAAGAGTATCAAAGAGATAAAAGGAAATATTTTATAATAGTAAATATTTTAAAATATATAATCTTATATGTGCAAGTTAAAAAGAGTAGTTAAGAAAAATTGACTGAATTAAGGGAGGAAAAAGCAAATTCACAGTTAAAATACAAGATTTTGCTATCTCCCTTCCAGAAATTAAAAAAAAAAGCAAATAAATAGAAGCATAAGAAAAGATGCTGAATATTTGACTATAACTATCAAACAACTTTATATCAATAGTTGGAATGTCTAGACTATTTTACCCAATAATTGCAGAATACAATTATTTTTAAGTGAATATGGAATCTTCACCAAATAACATCAACTAACTAATTCTTAAAAAGTACATGTTCTGACCACAATGATATTAAATTAGAAAACAATAATAGCAATAATTCAAGAAAACTCTAAATATTTTGAAATTAAGTAACACAAGTATAAACAAAACACTCTAAAAGGAAAAAAATTAACAAAAAATTATAAAATATCTTAAGTTGAATTATGATTTCAAAAAATTAATAAAATATGTGGGATGCAGCAAAAGTTGTTCTTAGAAATTTTAGTTTTAAATGTATATTAGAAAAGGAGAAATATCTGAAATCAAAATCTAAGCTTTCACTTGAATAATCTAAAAAGAAAAAAGAAGAGCAAACTAAACCTAAGGCAAGCAGAAAGAAGGCTATATTAATGATTCAAGTGAAAATAAATAGAAAGCAGAAAATCAATAAAATCAATAAAGTCAAAAGTTGATTATTTGAAAAGGTCAACAAAATTTGCAATTCTTTACTGAGACCAACCAGGAGAGAGAGAAAGAGAGAGAGAGAGAGAGAGAGAGAGAGAGAGAGAGAGAGAGAGAGAGAGAGAACTCAGATCAACAATTGGGCTACCTATTGATATATGCAATGACATGGGTAAATTTTATTAAAATGTGTATTAAAATAAGTTGTTTACAAAACAATACAAATTATAGTTCTAACTATGTTTTTTAAAAACACGCAAAAACCAGAGAACTACCAAAAAATCTGTTGTTCCAAGGATGCATGTTGAGGAGTGCTATGATCTGATGTTTACCTCTTTCCCCCAAATTCCTATGTTAAAATCCTAATACCCAAGTTGAAGATACTGAAAAATGGGACCTTTGTGAGGTGATTGAGTCATGAAAGCTCCCTGAATGGTATTAGAGCCCTTATAATAGATACCCTAGAGGGCCTGCTTACCTTTTCTGCCATGTGAGGTTAGAACGAGAAGACAGCAGTCTGAGAAAGCTGGCCCTCACCAGACATTGAATCTTCTGGTGTCTAAATCTGGACTTTCACAGCCTCTAGAACTGAGAGAAATAAGTTTTTGTTGTATATAAGTGACCCATGCTATGGAATTTTTGTTGTGGCAGCCCTAATTTGCTTTAATAGAATAAAGCTGTCAAGAAAGCAAGTGAGAATAGTGGTTATCTTTGTGGGAAGGAATGAGTAGTGACTAGGGGTAGAATAAGGGTGGCACCTGAATGGTGATAATGCTCTGTAATTCTGTGGAGTTGTGGTTACATGGGTATTCACTTTGTGAAAAATCACTGACCTGTACATTTAAAAATATTTCTTATCGGCTGGGCGCAGTGGTTTATGCCTATAATTCCAACACTTTGGGAGGCCAAGATGAGAGGATTGCCTGAGCCCATGGAATTGAGACCAGCCTGGGCAAGTTGGTGAGACCTTGTCTCTACAATAAATCAAAAAATAAGCCGGGCTTGGTAGCACATTCCTGTAGTTCCAGCTACTTAGAAGGCTGAGGTAGAAGGATCCTCTGAGCCCAACAGGTCAAGGCTGGGGTGGCTGGGAGCGTGCCACTACCCTCCAGTCTGAGTGACAGAGTGAGACTCCAACTAAAAAAAAATTTTTTTTCTTGTCTATATTTACTGTATTTCATAAACAAAAAAAGATTTTTAAAACAAATTAATGGTTCTTATTGAATAAATACAAGCAGTCTTCCAAAGTAAATAAAGTTCTTATTGAATAAATACAAGTGGTCTTCTAAACAGACTCTATATTTGGATAAACAATAGCACATGTATACACATTTACTCCAACTCAATAACTTCTGCTATAATGACATTTAAAATAACATCTTCAGTCTTAATGTTAATAAACAAAAGGCATTTGATGAAAGTTAAGATGTGTGTGCGCACGTGTGTGCCAGTGTTAAGAACACAATTTTGTTCAGTGTTGTTTTCTAAATTAATGACAAAACTAACTAATGTAGAGCATTTGACCCTTTGGAAAATGCTTTAATAAATGAATATGAACCAAACATAATCATGCAGATGTATTCACTGTGGTGAGGTCATGCATGTGTGTCTCTCCCTCTCTCTCTCTCTCTCTCTCTGTGTGTGTGTGTGTGTGTGTGTGTGTGTGTGTGTGTGTGTGAATAAATCAATTAGAAAAAAAGCCAACAAAGTCTAGAGAATCAATGTCTAGTTCTTAAAAGTCTAGAGTTTTAAAAGGACAATTTAAAACAAATGAGTAAAAAAACCTGTTTACATTAAAAGATAAATATGATCGATATTGCTGGAAATGTCTGAACTACAGCTAAGTGCATACATTTCAGAACATTTTAGAAGGCAAACGAGATTAGGAATTGCAGGCAATTTCCTTATATTCTGATGTCTTTAGAGCTTTCAGATATCGAGTGTCAGGTACTATTCTTGGTATTTTATAGTCACTAGTTCTGAAACTTAAAATTTTATGAGAGAATTTGTAACCTTGATATAAGGAAACAAAGACTCAAAGGGGAAAATTACCAAACCTGAGATTCAGGGATAGAAATTGGCAGGACAGAGATTTGAATCTAAGTCTATTTCCTTCTAAAGACTTTTGCTTATCTCTCCCACTTTTATTATCCTTTCCAATAGTATTTTTTCATCTATCTAGATAAAGATATAGATATATTTGAGTCACTTTTACCCTATTAATTGATGAATACTTTACAATATAAAATAGAAATTCACATCAATCTCCAAGATTTCAAATGTGTATTCAGGTTTGTCTTCTTTCACCTGTAACTCGAATAAGGAAGTATTTACATTTTCTTCCCTCTTGAATATCCAATGGAGCAATTTTACTCTCATGACTAAAACAGAATAGTCTAGGGTTATTTTATTTTATTTTATTTTATGTAGTAATGACTTTACCATACTTTCTTTGTTTACTTAAAATCAAAAGAGATTTGTGAAGCTCTATATCCATCCTAGTACCTTCTACTTTAACGATTGAATTGCCACTTGGGTAAATCACTCTTAGTCCTCAACGAGACAAAAGAAAAGAGTATTTGCTCAAAAAGCTCACTGCCTCTTTTGTGATTTATAACAATTCTCTGCAGAATTTAACGTCTGCAATGGAGAAAAATGTAACTTAATTCACAATGGGTCTCCTTTTTGTGAAAGAAGATGTCAACAGAAATGATCTGTTTGGTTATTTTTATGAAATTTAAGAAATATGCAGCTAGAAATCATGTAGTTTTATGATCTTATGGTCCAGTTGCCTGAAAAATCTAATGGCTATTAGGACAGAAAATTATCTAACTCACTAATCTTTGACTTTAGTAAAGACTGAAAGTCTTTCTCATGATTGCAGTAAGGAATAGCTTAGCTAAGCTCTTTACTATATTATGCTCTTCACTGGTCATCTATCAGCAAATAACTTGTTTACTATAGTACAAGCAGTTTTCCTTTGCCTGACAAAATACCCTTCTCTCCTAAAAGTGACTCTTTCTTTCACAGCTCTCATCTAAGGGGCAATCTTTGGAAGCTTTTACAAATTGGCCATGCATCAGAAGAAAGGACATTGGACCCAAGAGCACCCAACAATAGACTCCACTGTACACTAAAGAGAAGGCTGATGTGAAATCTTTGCCTGACAATTCTGGTTTTCTATCTGATGTGTTTAGATATAATGGCTTGGAATTAAACTATATAACATTAGGAGTAGAAACAAAAAGTCACTCAAAAGAGAGAAAAATAGAAATTGACAGCTCAGCTACATTCATGGCAAATGTTAACAATGGACTAAAGAGATTAAAGAGAAAACACTTTTGAAAGTTCTACTTCTAGAGTATTAGGTAAATTGCCAATTACTGTTAAGCTACTAGATCATTTAGTATGCCCTAAGGAGTAGCTAGATTTCGTAGTCTCTTCCCATAAATAAATATAATAATGTCAGATTATGCTACATGTAACGAAGGAAATACCAAGACTCAAATGTTGAAGAGTTAGTAACTAGAGGGTTTAAAAAAAAAAAAAAGACTACTTTAGATACAATGGCTTGGAAAGCCTTTCTGAAGAACAAGTAGAAAGGCCTTGGGATTTGAAAGAGCTTGGTATATATAAATAATAATACCAAAGAACAATTTGTCTAGAGAGTAGTAATCAAAGGGAACAGTAATATCAAAGAAAGTTGGAAAAGTAGTCAGAGGCTAAATAACACTGAGCAGTAGGCCATGCTGATAAGTTTTTATTTTATTTTAAGAACACTGGGAAGTAACTGGGTGCAGTGGCTCAGGCCTGTAATTCCAGCACTTTGGGAGGGGGAGGCAAGAAGATTGCCTGAGTCCAGGTTTCGAGACCATCCTGGACAACTCAGTGAGACCTCGCCTCAACAATAAATCAAAAAATTAGTCTGGTGTAGTGGTGTGTGACTGTAGTTCCAACTACTTGGAAGGCTGAGGCAGAAGGATTGCCTGAGTCCAGCAGGTTGAGGTTGCTGTGACTGTGAGCATGCCATTGCACTTCAGCCTGGGCGGCAGTGAGACTCCGATTCCAAAAAAAAAACAACACTGGGAAGCTACTGAAGAAGTAGGAAAATACAATGAAGACACATCTAGCTTCTATCTGTATGATTAAAACATATTTTGTATTTAGATAGCTTCATTTCTATACATAAATGGCAACATTTATAAAGAATTCATGTGTAAATACCAATGTGGCTCTGGTATCCTTCTTTAAATTATTGGGATATTAGTACAATTATTAGTTAGAAAAAGGTAAGAAATATTTCTATTCTAGTTCTGAGATCTCCACTGTAGTCAAAGCAATTTGTTTTTAATTTTTAGATACATATGAGTTATACATATTTATGGGTTACATATGATATCTTGATATAAGCATATAATTTGTAATATTCAAATCAGAGTTATCAGGATATCCATCACCTCAGGCATTTATCATATATTTATGTTAAAAACATTCCAAATCATTCTTATACTTTTTTTTTGAAGTGTACAATAAATTGTAGTTAACAATAGTGACTATTATACTGAACACTAGATCATGTTTATCTAACTGTATCCTAAGTGAAATGAGCTAGGCACAGAAAGACAAATATCACATGTTTTCACTTGTATGTGGAAGCTAAGAAACAAACAAACAAACAAAAACTCATGGAGATAGAGAGTAGAATTATGGTTACCAGAGACTGAGTATGGTAGTGGGAAGGGGTAATTAAGAGGGGATGGTTAGTGCATACAGAACAGTTTGCATTAATCTATGTCCAATCCTGGTACCACATTCCTACCTTATTTTACTGTTCATATTCTTGCAAATATAAAGATTCTACTGTTAAGAATTATGAGTGTTTGTCATTTTCAAAATCTGATTTTCTAGTTCTTATCTATTTCTAATGCCTAAGTATTTATTTTTTCATTTACTTCTTTGTAAAATTGTAAAAATCTGAATAAGAGATTATGGTCTAACACAAATGTTTTGTTCTACTAGCCTCTGGAAATTTTGGTGTCGATAGATTTCTAAATTAAATAAATTTTAAACCATACCATCAATTTTAAAATGCTGATCAAAACTTCAAGGAGTTTTTGTAAAAATAGAGAAAAGTCATGTTTTTAAGTTTGTCTATATAAGCAAGCAAAGATTGCAATAATAGTTTAAAAAATTACATCAGCCGGGCCCGGTGGCTCAGCCTGTAATCCCGCGCCTTTGGGAGGCTGAGGTGAGTGGATTGCCTGAGCCCGCGGGTTCGAGACCCGCCTGGGCAGCGAGACCTCATCTCTACAATAAATCAAAAAATCAGCCGGGCGTGGTAGCGCATGCCTGTAATTCCAGCTACTTGGAAGGCTGAGGCGGAAGGATCGCCGGAGCCCAGCAGGTCGAGGCTGCGGTGGCCGGGAGCGGCCACTGCACTCCAGTCTGGGCGACAGAGTGAGACTCCAACTCAAAAAAAAAAAAAAAAAAAAAAAAAAATTACATCATTCTATTGTAATTGAAAGACTAATGTGTGCCTATAATAATTAAAATGTATTTAATATTTGTCAGATTCATAGATGTAGCAAAAAGTTCTATTGATACATGCAACAAAAGAAGCCACTGGACAAAAGAAAACAGACAATCTATCCAACAAATATTTATTGATCGACATTTATATTTTCTAAATGTTTGGAACACATCAATGAAT